>NC_057800.1:481695739-481710969 GCF_018294505.1 Triticum aestivum
CCGAAGGTTTCATTCCGTTTGGACTCCGTTTGATATTCCTTTTCTTCAAAACCCTAAAATAGGCAAAAAACAACAATTCTGGGCTGGGCCTCCGCTTAATAGGTTAGTCCAAAAAATAATATAAAAGTGGATAATAAATCCCAACAATGTCCAAAACAGTAGATAATATAGCATGGACAAATCAAAAATTATAGATACGTTGGAGATGTATCAAGCATCCCCAAGCTTAATTCCTGCTCGTCCTCGAGTAGGTAAATGATAAAAACAGAATTTTTGATGCGGAGTGCTACTTGGCATAATTTTCAATGTAATTCTTCTTAATTGTGGTATGAATATTCAAATCCGAAAGATTCAAGACAAAAGTTTAATATTGGCATAAAAATAATAATACTTCAAGCATACTAACAAAGCAATTATGTCTTCTCAAAATAACATGGACAAAGAAAGTTATCCCTACAAAATCATATAGTCTGGCTATGCTCCATCTTCACCACACAAAATATTTAAATCATGCACAACCCCGATGACAAGCCAAGCAATTGTTTCATACTTTTGACATTCTCAAAACGTTTTCAATTTTCACGCAATACATGAGCGTGAGCCATGGACATAGCACTATAGGTGGAATAGAACGGTGTTGTGGAGAAAACAAAAAGGGGAAGATAGTCTCACATCAACTAGGCGTATCAACGGGCTATGGATATGCCCATCAATAGATATCAATGTGAGTGAGTAGGGATTGCCATGCAACGGATGCACTAGAGCTATAAGTATATGAAAGCTCAAAAAGAAACTAAGTGGGTGTGCATCCAACTTGCTTGCTCATGAAGACCTAGGGCAATTTGAGGAAGCCCGTCATTGGAATATACAAGCCAAGTTCTATAATGAAAAATTCCCACTAGTATATGAAAGTGATAATATGAGAGACTCTCTACTATGAATATCATGGTGCTACTTTGAAGCACAAGTGTGGTAAAAGGATAGTAACATTGTCCCTTCTCTCTTTTTCTCTCATTTTTTTTATTATTTGGGCCTTTTCTCTTTTTTATGGCCTCTTTTCTTTGTTTTTTTATTTTTCGTCCGGAGTCTCATCCCGACTTGTGGGGGAATCATAGTCTCCATCATCCTTTCCTCACTGGGACAATGCTCTAATAATGATGATCATCACACTTTTATTTTTCTTACAACTCAAGAATTACAACTCAATACTTAGAACAAAATATGACTCTATGTGAATGCCTCCGGCGGTGTACCGGGATGCAATGACTCATGAGTGACATGTATGAAAGAATTATGATTGGTGGCTTTGCCACAAATACGATGTCAACTACATGATCATGCTAAGCAATATGAAAATGATGGAGTGTGTCATAATAAACGGAACGGTGGAAAGTTGCATGGCAATATATCTCAGAATGACTATGGAAATGCCATAATAGGTAGGTATGGTGGCTGTTTTGAGGAAGGTATATGGTGGGTGTATGATACCGGCGAAAGGTGCGCGATATTAGAGAGGCTAGCAAAGGTGGAAGGGTGAGAGTGTGTATAATCCATGGACTCAACATTAGTCATAAAAAACTCATATACTTATTGCAAAAATCTACAAGTTATCAAAGAAAAGTATTACGCGCATGCTCCTAGGGGGATAGATTGGTAGGAAAAGACCATCGCTCATCCCCGACCGCCACTCATAAGGAAGACAATCAAAAAATAAATCATGCTCTGACTTCATCACATAACGGTCACCATACATGCATGCGACGGGAATCACAAAATTTAACACAAGTATTCTTCAAATTCACAACTACTCAACTAGCACAACTTTAATATCACCATCTTCATATCTCAAAACAATTATCAAGCATCCAACTTCTCATAGTATTCAACACACTCATAAGAAAGTTTTATTATTAATCTTATATACCAAGCATATTAGGATTTTAAGAAAATTACCATGATATTTAAGACTCTTAAAATAATCTAAGTGAAGCATGATAGATCAATAGTTTCTATAAAACAAACCCACCACCGTGCTCTAAAAGATATAAGTGAAGCACTAGAGCAAAACTATATAACTCAAAAGATATAAGCGAAGCACATAGATAATTCTAACAAATTTTAAATTACGTATGTCTTTCTCAAAAGGTGTGTACAACAAGGATGAATAGTTCTCCACAAGAGAGGGGGAGAACATTGTATTGAGATCCAAAAAGAGAGAAGAAGCCATCTAGCTAATAACTATGGACCCGTAGGTCTGAGGTAAACTACTCACACTTCATCGGAGAGGCTATGGTGTTGATGTAGAAGCCCTCCGTGATCGATGCCCCCTCCGGCTGAGCTCCGGAACATGCCCCAAGATGGGATCTCGTGGATACAGAAAGTTGCGGCGGTGGAATTATATTTTTGGCTCCGTATTTGATCGTTTGGGGGTACGCAGGTATATATAGGAGGAAGGAGTATGTGACGCCCGGATAGTTACGCTACAGTAACCCTCCGCTAATGATGCCACGTCACCTCGATTACTGTGGCTAATCTCGCATTAGTTCGAAACCGATTCGAATTCAATTTAAAATTCAGGCAAATAATAAAAGTTTTCAAACATTAAAATAAAAATGTTCGTTTGTACTAAATATTACATAGATAGTTATGGTGTAGAAGACACAAGTTTATAAAATGCATAAATATTTTAAATTGAATTAAAATAGAAAAGAAAATAAATAAAAGAAAGAAAATACAAAAGAGAAAACAAACAAAAAAAGGGAAAGAAAACCCACCCGGGCTCCGGCCCAGCAGATCTTTAGGCCGAACAACCTGGCCGGCCCACCCCGCACCCCATAACCTCCCCCACTCACCAACTCACCCACCGACAACCCCCACACTTGCCCCCGAAATATCTCCCCCCTCTCTCCCGATTGGATCGGGATCGAGAGGAGGAGGCCACCGACGCCGCCGTACACCGTCACCTCGTCGCTGGAGCTACCTCGACGGACGCCACCGCCGGCCTGCCTCCCGCTCCGCCCTGCCGTTGCCGGACCACCCCAAGTCGCCTCGACCCCACTGCCCATCCCCTACCGGCCCCATGAGCGCGCGCCACTCCCTCCTCTCTCTCTCCCTTGCCCCGCAGTGCACCTCGCCCGATCCGTGCGTCTCCGCCCGCCCCTGCTCCGTGCTGCTGCGGTGGTTCTGCTGCTTGCTGTTTCCGCCGCTGCCTAGCGCTGCCGCCGATCACCTCCAGCTGCGCCGCTGCGCTGCCGCGCTGCTCACGCTTGCCGCACGCCGCCTTCGGCCCTGCCATTGCTGCTAGCCTCTCGCGCCGTCCGCTGTTGCCAGCCTGCGCCTACGGCCCCCTCCCTCTCTCTGCGAGCCGCACCGGCGCCGCCCCTCGCCTGTTGCCGCTGCTCCAAGCGCCCGGCTCACCCGCAGCCCTCCCCGTCCGCATGCGCCCCACCTGCGCCGCTGCTCTCCGCACCGCACCTCCAGTGCCTCGCTCTCGCCCGCGCTGACCGCGCCCGCCGCCGCTGCGCTGGCCGACCCCACCACGTCCGTTCCCCGCCGGCCCCCGCCCGACCCCGCTGCCATGGGCGGGCTCCCTCCTCGGCGTCCACCATGCTGCTCGGGCCTTCCCGCGCTCGCACCGCTCACTCACCGGCAGGCCCATGCTGGCCTCGCCTACGCCGTCCTGGCGACCTACCAGGTCCGCCGACCCCCCCTCGCGCCCCTGGTCGTGCGCCCGCAACCGCGACGCCTGTTCGGGCAGCGCTCGCAGCACCCGAACCCACTATGCCCCCCATGGCCCTATGACACTTGGGGCCCACGGCCCCAGAACGTTTATATATATAACAAAACTTTTAAAAAATAAATAATTAATTAATTAAATTCGTTAATTAATTAATTAACTTAATTAATCTTTATTAGACTAATTAAGCATTTAATTAACCTGACTAATCTACTAATTAAACTAATTAATTTAGTTAGTTAGTTATCAGTGTATGACATGTGGGACCCACACGTCAGTTTGACCCAGTCAACACCTCTGTTGACTGCTGACATCATGCCGACGTCAGCAAATACTATTCTGGATAATGTTAAATTAAAATATTTAAATAAATCCTAAAAATGATTTAAATCTTTTAAAAATTAATGTAAAATAAACCATAGCTCGGATGGAAAAACTTTGTACATGAAAGTTGCTCAGAACAACGAGACGAATTTGGATACGCAGCCCGTTCGTCCGCCACGCATTCCTAGCATAGTGAACCCGCAACTTTCCCCTTGTGATTCATTTGTCCAAAAACGCGAATCACCGGGGATATTTTCCCGGATGTTTCCCCCTTCACCGGTACCACCTCATACTGCGTTAGGCCACCCCTAGCACTGCTACTTGTCGTGTCATGCATCGCTATGCATCTCTTTGCTTAATATCTATTGTTTCTTCTCCCTCTTCTCTAGCTAGACACCAAGACCGATGCCGCTACTACCCAGTACGACTATGGTGTCGACGACCCCTCTCTCTTGCCAGAGCAACCAAGCAAGCCCCCCCCTTGATCACCAGATATCGCCTACTCTTCTCTATACTGCTTGCATTAGAGTAGGGTAGAAAGTTACTGCTTTCTATTAGTCCTATCCTGATGCATAGCCTATCATTGTTGCTACAACTATTGATACCTTACCTGCAATCCTACATGCTTAGTATAGGTTGCTAGTACTTCATCAGTGGCCCTACATTCTAGTCCGTCTACCATGCTATACTATCGGGCCGTGATCACTCGAGAGGTGATCACAGGTATATACTTATACATATATACATACTATACAGGTGGTGACTAAAGTCGTGTCGGCTCGTTGAGTACCCGCAAGTAATTCTAATGAGGGGGCTGAAGGGGCAGGTGGCTCCATCCAGGTAGTGGTGGGCCTGAGTTCCCGACGGCCCCCGACTGTTACTTTCTGGCGGAGCGACAGAGCAGGTTGGGACCACCTAGGAGAGAGGTGGGCCTGGCCCTGGTCGGCGTTCGCAGATACTTCAATTAACACGCTTAAGGAGATCTTGGTATTTGATCTGAGTCTGGCTACTGGGCTATACGCACTAACCAACTATGCGGGAACAGTTATGGGCACTCGACGTCGTGGTATCAGCCGAAGCCTTCATGACGTTAGCGACTGAGCGGCGCGTGTCGGGTTGAAGCACATAACGTAACTTCATTTGTAATGGAGGTTGCTAGGTCTTCTCTCCGGCCGCCCACGCAACGTGCAGGTATCCAATGGGCGATGGGCCCAGACCCCTGCGCGCATAGGATTTAGAGCGGCGTGCTGACCTCTCTGTTGTGCCTAGGTGTGGCTGTGACGTGTTGATCTTACGAGGCCTGGCATGACCCAGGAAAGTGTGTACGGACAAAAGGGATCGAGCGTGTTGGGAAATGTGGTGCACCCATGCAGGGAAGTTAAACTATTCGAATAGCCGCGATCTTCAGTAACAGGACGACTTGGAGTTGTACCTTGACCTTATGACAACTAGAACCGGATACTTAATAATACACACCCTTTCAAGTGCCAGATACAACCCGGTGATCGCTCTCTAACAGGGCGACGAGGAGAGGATCACTAGGTAGGAATATGCTATGTGATGCTACTTGGTGGACTTACCTTCTACTCTCTTCTACATGCTGCAAGATGGAGGAGGCCAGAAGCGTAGTCTTCGATAGGACTAGCTATCCCCCTCTTATTCCGGCATCCTGCAGTTCAGTCCACATATGATACCCCTTTTCCATTTGATACCAATGCATACATATGTAGTGTAGCTCCTTGCTTACGAGTACTTTGGATGAGTACTCACGGTTGCTTTGCTCCCCCTTTTCCCCCTTCCTATACCCAATTGCTGCGACCAGGCGATGGAGTCCAGGAGCCAGACGCCACTATCGATGACGACTACTACTCGGGAGGTGCCTACTACTACGTGCAGCCACTGACGACGACCGGGAGTAGTTTAGGAGGATCCCAGGCAGGAGGCCTACGCCTCTTTCGATATGTATCCCAGTTTTTGCTAGCCTTCTTAAGGCAAACTTGTTTAACTTATGTTTGTACTCAGATATTGTTGATTCCGCTGACTCGTCTATGATCGAGCTCTTGTATTCGAGCCCTCGAGGCCCCCGGCTTGTAATATGATGCTTGTATGACTTATTTTATTTGTAGAGTTGTGTTGTGATATCTTCCCATCAGTCCCTGATCTTGATCATACACGTTTACGTGTATGATTAGTGTACGATCAAATCGAGGGTGTCAAAGTTGGTATCAGAGCTGATTGCCTGTAGGAATCCCCCTTCCACACTCCTTGGCCGAAGTTGAGTCTAGTCGATGAAAATTGTTTTACTAACATGGCTGTGTGGCTTACGGGCCCACATCGCCATCGGGTGGTATTAGGATCTTTTATTCCTCGACCTATACTCTGTGACTCTGATCTCTCTTCTATTCGGATTAAAATGGTTTTACTAAATCTAACTTTAGGTTCTCGATAATACTTTCTCCCGGAGAGCCCCTCATTCCAGATGACCGCCTGCTGCACTAGAAGATTCTGAAGATACTCTATGATGTTCTCTCGAGACTTATGCCATCACTTTTGCAAATCCCTTTCATTAATAAATCCTTGTGGATAACTACTGTCGGGGAAACTGATCCACGAACACCTATGGGGCCGGCGGACCGAGCCCCTTTCGGTTCGGCGGGGGGCGGAGATCGCACGAAGAGCAGATCGAGGCGAAGCACACGAGCAGTTTACCCAGCTTCGGAGCTCTCCGGAGAGATAACACTCTTACTGCTGCTTGTTTGATTATCTTGTGTTCTTGCTCCAGAGAGAGAGTGTAGTGTTTTTCTGGGTTACGAATGAGTCGAACCTCCGGAACCCCCTCTACGTTGCGCATGGGCCTCCTTTTATACGCTAAAGGGGTCACCGACAGGTGGCAACGCAGAGAAGGGTACAAATGTAAAAAGTGAGGTGGTTGGTACAGTTACTTTGTACAGTGCACCCTACCTAACCCTGACGGCAGAGGACAAGGGCATTAAATGCCCATCTGAGTCGCCCAAACAGTGCAGAAAAGGACCGTTAGGGGCGCCACCGTTCGCCACGATGGCGATCTTGTCAGCTTCGCATGCCACTGCGCACCGCTGGTTGCACAGCCTCCCGCCACGTGCGCCTGGAGAGGCCCCCAGGGCGACACGTTGGTGGATGCGCTGGAGCATGGGCACAGAGTGGCCGCCTGCCGCGGCAAGCGCCTTGCCGCTGCTGTTATCTTGTCGGGTCCGTAAGCTTGTCGCTCACCGGGCCTCGAGGTACCTTGGTTGGTCTTCCCGGCAAGCTCCTCTTGCCGGGGCCTTGTTGCCTTGCCGGAGCGCGTGGCGCGTCGCGGCAAGTTCCTTGGAGTGCCTTGGTTGGCCTTCCCGGCAAGCTCCTCTTGCCGGGGCCTTGTCTCCTGAGCTTAAATACTTTGTTCTTGAATGGCTCCAAGGGAACCACGGAGGATCTTGGCGTTCGCCCGGCAAGCCTTGCCGCGGGGTGCTGCAACTGCCCGTGCACAAGTTCGGGGTACTAGGGTACCCCTATTCTAGTACACCGACAACTACTTACACTTGTCGTTCATATCTTCATCCCCAGTTGCCCTTGAGATTACTTGATACCCTGAAAAATTCTTCGAAAGTCTGAGAATCCCTTGTGCCTACCACCTTGCATTTCTTTACCACTTGAATACCCCTACGGATAATTTCTCATACTTATCGAGTATCCTCTCATCCCCAGTGGATACATGTATTTCACGAAAGTCTTCGAAATACCATTCGATCTCCGAAAATCCTCAACAGCCTATTGCTCTTGAAATTCTTGCTTGCTTGCAATATGATTAACCTCATAAGTCCGTTAATCTTATTGGCATCCTTAGTCTTTATCAGTTTGAATCTATTGAGTCAATATGTTGTGAATGCTCGCAATCCTTAATCAGATCTTTCATTTTGTCCTTCCGGCTCAGACATCATTTTAAACATGAGCTGGATCTCGACCAATCAAATTGCCATCAATTGTACCCCTAAGGCTATCCAACTTATCCATCCCTAACTAGAGCATTGCTTCTGATCGCTTGTCTTAGAATTCATAATTCCTTTGCATTTGAGCTTTGAGTTAGTCAGTTGTTTCTATAATCCAATGTCTTTGCATTGATTCTTCCTCTGGTTGTGTGCCGATACTCACATCAGATCCTTTGTGGACCACCAGATCCTTTATTGGATTTTTTCCGACAACGTCCTTCACATTGAATAAACTTGTGAGCCTTTCATCGAATACATAATGTCTTTGGTAAAATTGTATTCCCTGCTTTTTTCAACCATGCTCTGCTCCCGAGCTTGAGTTATTCGCTCCTGAAGTTTGTGGTATATGTTTCTACGATGCCCCGATGGGTTGAACCTATGCCTTCCTTAATCTGTGTGATCTTGAAAGATTTCACATGTCATACTTATCTCGCATTGCACAAGGTAAAAATATCAAGAACTAATGTCATTTTCAAAAAGCGAGAGGTGAATGGAAGGTTATGCTTTGAGGAAGTGGGAGTCGACCTTGAACCTTTGTGTTCATGCCCATCGGCACGATGTAGATCCTATCATGGGAGCCTCTTGTAATAATAACTATTTCCTTGATTTAATATCATTTGGTATATGTGAATTGGTCCTTTGCAATCGTGGTTCTGACCATGTTTCTCCTTGATTCCATTTCTCATGCAAGTTTGAGCACTTGTCTTCGGCAGAGCAATACCCTAGTCCAACCTCTACTTGGATCTGTCATCGAGTATTACCCCCTGTTCTCTCGAGATTATCATGGAACTGCATAACTTCTTATGAGTTCTTCGTCAAGTACTACATTCTCACCGATTCCAATTTTTCACAGGCTCTGAGTTATTAAACACTCAAAGACACTGATAACCGAACCAAGCCTGCACTACGGTTCAACAACTCTTAATAATCTTCTTTACGTACGAGTTTGTACCTGATCACGTCATTCCTAGCTTGTTTGGCCATATCATTGTCGTGATGATTTTAACTGTGCTACCTGGTCCTTATCCCCGGAGCACCACTTTCGACGATGAGCTAAGCTTACGTCGATTTTCCTCGTCATATCATTTCGCCTTGAACAACAAGCTTGATTTTGAGTTTGTGTCGTACTCGTGGTTCCAATAATTTTTCGCTTCATCATTCCGTTGACTTGAAGTCATCGCCGACCGATTACATCTTCATGAAATCTCTCGACAACTGTGTTGTGATAATCATCAACATCCTAAGCTCTTCCAAGATTTATATATCGAATTCTTAATGGGTAATACCATCCTTTCCCCTCGATGATTTGTGTTATCATCGACCACTTTATTGCCTTCCGTTCAACACAAACTTGTTCATGTTTTATGTTATACCTTGAGATCCTTGCTATCCAGCATTTGTTCTTCCTTGCCTTGGAGTATTACCATCTTTTATGTCAAGAATGTCGTGAGAATTTCACCACCTCTTAATAATTCTTGATATAGTGATATTTCTAGCCATCTCCGTTCATATCTTGGTCCCCGTGTTGTTTCTAACTGGGATACCAGTCATTTAACTATGATGTGTGAAGTCAAAACTTCTAGCAACCCTAGTGCTTGTAAGTTATTGGTCGATAGTTTCAGTCCAAGTTCATTGCTTATTGAATCATCATTCAAACATTGACCGTGATACCCAATCTAGATTTCAGGGTGCACCTTTCTATCATTGTTAAATTGTGTATGTTTTCCTTGAGCATACGTCATTATACCATTTGATCTTTTTGGAAATCTTGATGATTGTCGCAGAGTTCATCGGTCACCTCCTC
This sequence comes from Triticum aestivum, assembly GCF_018294505.1. Taxonomy (NCBI): domain Eukaryota; kingdom Viridiplantae; phylum Streptophyta; class Magnoliopsida; order Poales; family Poaceae; genus Triticum; species Triticum aestivum. Next base: position 481,705,608 of record NC_057800.1, read on the forward strand.
ATCCTCTCCTTAGTTTAATGAGGAACTCTTGTTTCGAGACTCGCTTCCATAGTTCATTTCCCGAGAGTCTTACAATGTCATCTCGACAATTTGTGTTGCACCTTTCTTCTCAAGCATCCTGAGTCTCAGGTATCATGTCACCAATCAGATCTGAATCTCGGTCAGACATGATGGTTGGAACATAATTCCAGGAGTTATAACATTAGTCTTTGACCCGATAAGGTGATGTCATGCCTAGCACACCTGGCCGGAGGACCTATTGTTATAGTTTCCATTTTAGTAAGGTTATCCATTCTTCCATGAGGAAATTGTAAGACTTATTCTATAAGTTGTTACTGATGGATCCTTTGTGTATCCATAGCCTGGTCTTTACCTGTTGGCCATGTCAATGCTATCTCGAAGCATGTCTATGGTACTCCGATTTTCAACAAGAACATTTGAAGACCAATGTTAAATGTTTCCTGCTCAATTATCCAAACACCGCTGTATGGGTAATGTCATGAAATTTCTCTCCCCTTACCTAAAGAGTTTTCTACATTATATCCTGTCATGGATATCATGATCTACTTGTCCTTGGGAAGGATATATCCTGGAATATGTGTTTAAACACATTTTCCTTTCCACTGTTCTGTTTAAACTGATAATCATATTTTTCTTTCCATTGTTTGGTTTAACCTTTCTTGTGATCTATATGATCTAAGCAGCAATATTCTTCTGCTTATGTAAACACCTAGGTGCACAATCATGTCGGTAAGACCCTGTTACTATTGTTGATGACGTTCTGGTAACCACCGATGGACGAGAACTTTGCCTATTGGTCCGCCTCGTTCAACGAGCAGGAATATGGTTCTCTTCCTCCCTCGCCCTTGGTACCGACGTTGTTGCCGACATAACTGACAGGCTATACGCTAGCATGTCTTGCCTACATGGTCATACAAGACATCACCGCCCTTCCTACTTTTAATCACATAGTGGTCCCATAACCCACAGTTCCATGGGATCGAAACCTGACTCTCCTGTACACCCATGTTGCCAAAAAAAATTCCTCGTGCTTGACTTCATATGTAATTCACGGGCCACCTTCCGTGTGATCATCAATTCTGGTATTAAACACAATACCTATTCCCGTTGCCTTGAACCCCTTTCACGCGTTGTTTCAGGAAACGGCGATTGTCTATCCGCTTCAAACTTCTTATGGTACCTTCTTACTTTGCTCTTGATGTGTTTCATTTGTTCAACTCGAGAGATACTCTTATGATCATTCTTGGGATACCCCCCGGATGATTTTCCCTTATAAGATAAAATGGTTGTAAAGCTGCCCCTTACCTATTCGTAAGTACGATGGAGTTCCCGAAGAAAGGAAGACAACTTCATCATGATGACCTGAAACAGCAAAATGAAGACATCAATGTAATGGATCAACCTCTTCGAGAAGGACAACCAAGACCAAGAACACTCCCTAGAATTTCGTAACCCGAACCTTCCCCCTTTACTTCCCTCTTAAATCTCGGGACGAGATTTCTTGTAGTGGAGGAGAATTGTGACGACCGGATAGTTACACTATAGTAACCCTTCGCTAATGATGCTATGTCACCTCGATTACTGTGGCTAATCTCGCATTAGTTCGAAACTGATTCGAATTCAATTTAAAAATCAGGCAAATAATAAAAGTTTTCAAACATTAAAATAAAAATGTTCGGTTTGTACAAAATATTACATAGATAGTTATGGTGTAGAAGACACGGTTTTATAAAATGCATAAATATTATAAATTGAATTAAAACAGAAAAGAAAATAAATAAAAGAAAGAAAATACAAAAGAGAAAACAAACAAAAAGGGGAAGAAAACCCACCCGAGCTCCGGCCCAGCAGACCTTTGGGCCAAACCACCTGGCCGGCCCACCCCGCACCCCATAACCTCCCCCCATCCCCCACTCACCCACCGACAACCCCCACACTCACCCCCGAAATATCTCCCTCCTCTCTCCCGATTGGATCGGGATCGAGAGGAGGAGGCCGTCGACGCCGCCGTACACCGTCACCTCGTCACCGGAGCTACCTCAACGGACGCCACCGCCGGCCTGCCTCCCGCTCCGCCCCGCCGTCGCCGGACCACCCCAAGCCGCCTCGACCCCACTACCCATCCCTTATCGGCCCCGTGAGCGCGCGCCTCTCCCTCCTCTCTCTCCCTTGCCCCGCAGTGCACCTCGCCCGACCCCGTGCGTCTCTGCCCGCCCCTGCTCCGTGCTGCTGCGGTGGCTCTACTGCTTGTTGTTTCCGCCGCTGCCTAGCGCTGCCGCCGATCAACTCCAGCTGCACCGCTGCGCTGCCGTGCTCCCCGCGCTCGCCGCATGCCGCCTTTGGCCCCGCCGTTGCTGCTAGCCTCCCATGCTGTCCACTGATGCCGGCCTATGGCTACGGCCCCTTCCCTCTCTGTGAGCCGCACCGGCGCCGCCCCTCGCTTGTTGCCGCTGCTCCAAACACCCGGCTCGCCCACAACCATCCCCGCCCGCACGCGCCCCACCTGCGCCGCTGCTCTCCGCACCGCGCCTCAAGTGCCTCGCGCTCGCCCGCGCTGACCGCGCCCGCCGCTACTGCGTTGGCCGACCCCACCGCGTCCGTTCACCGCCGGCCCCCGCCCAACCCCGCTGCCATGGGTGGGCTCCCTCCTCGGCGTCCACCGCGCCGCTCGAGCCTCCCCGCGCAGCCACCGCTCGCTCATCGGCCGGCTCGTGCTGGCCTCGCCTACGCCAGCCCCCCTCGCACCCCTGGCCATGCGCCCACAACCGCGGCGCCTGTTCGGGCGGCGCCCGTAGCACCCGAACCCACTATGGCCCCCATGGCCCTATGACACTTGGGGCCCACGGCCCAGAACGTTTATATATATATATAAACAAAACTTTAAAAATAAATAAATAATTAAATTCGTTAATTAACTTAATTTATCTTGATTAGACTAATTAAGCATTTAATTAACCTGACTAATCTACTAATTAAACTAATTAATTTAGTTAGTTAGTTATCAGTGTATGACATGTGGGACCCACACACGAGTTTGACCCAGTCAACACCTTTGTTGACTGCTGATGTCATGCTGACGTCAGCAAATACTATTCTGGATAATGTTAAATTAAAATAATTAAATAAATCCTAAAAATGATTTAAATCTTTTAAAAATTAATATAAAATAAACCATAGCTCAGATGGAAAAACTTTCTACATGAAAGTTGCTCAGAACAACAAGACGAATCCGGATACACAGCCCGTTCGTCCGCCACGCATTCCTAGCATAGCGAACCCGCAACTTTCCCCCTTCGATTCATCTGCCCGAAAACGCGAATCACTAGGGATATTTTCCCGGATGTTTCCCCCCTTCACCGGTACCACCTCATATCGCGTTAGGGCACCCCTAGCACCGCTACTTGTCGTGTCATGCATCGCTATGCATCTGTTTGCTTAATATTTATTGTTTCTTCTCCCTCTTCTCTCGCTAGACACCGAGACTGATGCCGCTGCTACCAAGTACGACTACGGTGTTAACGACCCCTCTCTCTTGCCAGAGCAACCAGGCAAGCCCCCCTTGATCACCAGATATTGCCGACCCTTCTCTATACTGCTTGCATTAGAGTAGTGTAGCATGTTACTGCTTTCCGTTAATCCTATCCTGATGCATAGCCTGTCATTGCTGCTACAACTATTGATACCTTACCTGCAATCCTACATGCTTAGTATAGGTTGCTAGTACTTCATCAGTGGCCCTACATTCTAGTCCGTCTGCCATGCTATACTATCGGGCCGTGATCACTCGGGAGGTGATCACAGGTATATACTTATACATATATACATACTATATAGGTGGTGACTAAAGTCGGGTCAGCTTGTTGAGTACCCGCAAGTGATTCTGATGTGGGGGCTGAAGGGGCAGGTGGATCCATCCAGGTAGTGGTGGGCCTGAGTTCCCGACGGCGCCCGACTGTTACTTTGTGGCGGAGCGACAAGGCAGGTTGATACCACCTAGGAGAGAGGTGGGCCTGGCCCTGGTCGGTGTTCGCGGATACTTCAGTTAACACGCTTAACGAGATCTTGGTATTTGATCTGAGTCTGGCTACTGGCCTATACGCACTAACCAACTACGCGGGAACAGTTATGGGCACTCGACGTCGTGGTATCAGCCGTAGCCTTCGTGACGTCAGCGACTGAGCGGCGCGCGCCGGGTTGGACCGCGTAACGTAACTTCCTTTGTAATGAGGTTGCTAGGTCTGCTCTCCGGCCGCCCACGCAACATGCAGGTGTGCAATGGGCGATGGGCCCAGACCCCTGCGCGCATAGGATTTAGACCGGCGTGCTGACCTCTCTGTTGTGCCTAGGTGGGGCTGTGACGTGTTGATCTTCCGAGGCCGGGCATGATCCAGGAAAGTGTGTTCGGACAAAGGGGATCGAGCATGTTGGGAAATGTGGTGCACCTCTGTAGGGAAGTTAAACTATTCGAATAGTCGTGATCTTCGGTAATAGGACGACTTGGAGTTGTACCTTGACCTTATGACAACTAGAACCGGATACTTAATAAAACACACCCTTTCAAGTGCCAGATACAACCCGGTGACCGCTCTCTAACAGGGCGACGAGGAGAGGATCGCCGGGTAGGAATATGCTATGCGATGCTACTTGGTGGACTTACCTTCTACTCTCTTCTACATGCTGCAAGATGGAGGAGGCCGGAAGCGTAGTCTTCGACAAGACTAGCTATCCCCCTCTTATTCCGGCATTCTATAGTTCAGTCCACATATGAGACCCCTTTTCCATTTGATACCAATGCATACATATGTAGTGTAGCTCCTTGCTTGCGAGTACTTTGGATGAGTACTCACGGTTGCTTTGCTCCCCATTTTCCCCCTTCCTATACCCAATTGCTGCGACCAGGCGATGGAGTCCAGGAGCCAGACGCCACTGTCGATGACGACTACTACTCGGGAGGTGCCTACTACTACGTGTACCCACTGATGACGACCAAGAGTAGTTTAGGAGGATCCCAGGCAGGAGGCCTACGCCTCTTTCGATCTGTATCCCAGTTTGTGCTAGCCTTCTTAAGGCAAACTTGTTTAACTTATGTCTGTACTCAGATATTGTTGCTTCCGCTGACTCGTCTATGATCGAGCTCTTGTATTCGAGCCCTCGAGGCCCCTGGCTTGTAATATGATGCTTGTATGACTTATTTTATTTGTAGAGTTGTGTTCTGATATCTTCCTATGAGTCCCTGATCTTGATCATACATGTTTGTGTGTATGATTAGTGTACGATCAAATCGAGGATGTCACAGAGTACATCAGTGGAGCAACAGGGGGCCCACGAGGGTGGAGGGCGC
>NC_057800.1:481711121-481726773 GCF_018294505.1 Triticum aestivum
GCGGCCCCTACCTCATGGCCTCCTCTCTTGTATCTTGATGTAGGGTCCAAGTCTCCCGGGTCTTGTTTGTTGAGAAAATCACGTTCCCGAAGGTTTCATTCCATTTGGACTCCGTTTGCTTTTCTTCGAAACCCTAAAACAGGCAAAAAACAACAATTCTGGGCTGGACCTCCGGTTAATAGGTTAGTCCCAAAAATAATATAAAAGTGGATAATAAAGCCCAATAATGTCCAAAACAGTAGATAATATAACATGGAGCAATCAAAAATTATAGATACGTTGGAGATGTATCAACCACCTATGAGACAGGTGGGCTTGGTCCCTGGTCGGCGACCGCGGATACTTCTAATAACACACTAAGGTAGATCTGGATATTTGATTTGAGTCTGGCCACTGGCCTATACGCACTAACCAACTACGCGGGAACAGTTATGGGCACTCGACATCGTGGTATCATCCGAAGCCTTCTTGACGTCAGTGACTGAGCGACGCGTGCCGGGTTGGACCATGTAATGTAACTTCCTTTGTAATGGAGGTTGCTAGGTCTGCTCACCAGCTGCGTACGCGACGTGCAGGTGTGCAACAGGCGATGGGCCCAGACGCCTGCGTGCTTAGGATTTACACCAGCGAGTTGACCTCTCTATTGAGCCTAGGTAGGGCTGCGACATGTTGATCTTCCGAGGCCGGGCATGACCCAGGAAAGTGTGTCCGGCCAGAGGGATCGAGTGTGTTGGATAATGTGGTGCACCCCTGTAGGGAAGTTTATCTATTCGAATAGCCATGTCCCTCGGTAAAAGGATGATTTGGAGTTGTATTCTGACCTTATGACAACTAGAACTGGATACTTAATAAATCACACACTTTCAAGTGCCAGATACAACCCAGTGATCGCTCTCTAACAGGGCGACGAGGAGAGGATCGTCGGGTAGGATTATGCTATACGTTGTTACTTGGTGAACTTACCAGCTACTCTCTTCTACATGCTTCAAGATGGAGGCTGCCAGAAGCATAGTCTTCGATAGGACTAGCTATCCCCCTCTTATTCTGGCATTCTACAGTTCAGTCCATAGATACTACCCATTTCATTGATACCGATGCATATGTACTGTAGATCCTTGCTTGCGAGTACTTTGGATGAGTACTCACGGTTTATTTGCTCCCATTCCCCCCTTTTCCATTCTTCTCGGATGTCGCAACCAGATGCTGGAGCGTCGGAGCCAGACGCCACCGTAGACGATGACTCCTACTACACTTAGGGTGCCTACTACTACGTGCAGGCCACCGACGACCAAGAGTAGTTAGGAGGTCCTAGGTAGGAGGCCTTGCCTTTTCAATCGTTGCTAATTTGTGCTAGCCATCTTATGGAAACTTGTTTAACTTATGTCTGTACTCATATATTGTTTCTTCCGCTGACTCGTCTATGTTCGAGCTTATGTGTTCGAGCCCTCGAGGCCCCTGGCTTGTAATATAAAGCTTGTATTATTTTAATTTGTGTCTAGAGTTGTGTTGTGATATCTTCCTGTGAGTCCTTGATCTTGATCTTACATTCGCGTGTATGATTAGTGTACGATCAAATCAGGGGCATCACAAGCATTTCTGATATTATATGTGGATGACATATTGTTGATTAGAAATGATATATAATTTCTGGATAGCATAAAAGGATACTTGAATAAGAATTTTTCAATGAAAGACCTCGGTGAAGCTGCTTACATATTAGGCATCAAGATCTATAGAGATAGATCGAGATGCTTGATAAGATTTCAATGAGTACATACCATGACAAAGATTTTGAAGGTGTTCAAAATGGATCAGTCAAAGGAAGAGTTCTAGCCTGTATTGTAAGGTGTGAAGTTGAGTAAGACTCAAAGCCCGACCACGACAGAAGATAGAGAGAGAATGAAAGTCATTCCCTATGCCTCAGCCATAGGTTCTATAAACTATGTCATACTGTGTACCAGATCTATTGTGTACCTTGCCATGAGTTTGGCAAGGGGGTACAATAGTGATCCAGGTGTAGATCAATGGACGATGGTCATCCTTAGTTACCTAAGAAGACTAAGGAAATATTTCTCTGTTATGGAAGTGATAAAGAGTTAGTCATAAAGGGTTACATTGATGCAATATTTGACACCGATTCAGATGACTCTAAGTCTCAATCTGGATACGTATTGAAAGTGGGAGCAATTAGCTAGAGTAGCTCCATGCAAAGCATTTGTAGACATAGAAATTTGCAAGTTACATACGGATCTGAATGTGACAAACCCGTTGACTAAACTTCTCTCACAAGCAAAACATGATCACACCTTAGTACTCTTTGGGTGTTAATCACATGGCAATGTGAACTAGATTATTGACTATAGTAAACTCTTTGGGTGTTGGTCACATGGCAATGTGAACTATGGGTTTTAATCACATGGCGATGTGAACTAGATTATTGACTCTAGTGCAAGTGGCAGACTAATGGAAATATGCCCTAGAGGCAATAATAAAATGGTTATTATTATATTTCCTTAATCATGATAAAGGTTTAATATTCATGCTAGAATTGTATTGACCAGAAACTTAAATACATGTGTGGATACATAAACAAATACCGTGTCCCTAGTGAGCCTCTACTAGACTAGCTTATTGATCAAAAGATGGTTAAGGTTTCCTAACCATAGACATGAGTTGTCATTTGATAAACGATATCACATCATTAGGAGAATGATGTGATGGACAAGACCCATCTATTAGCTTAGCATATTGATCGTTCAGTTTATGGCAATTGCTTTCTTAATGTCAAATACATATTCCTTCGACTATGAGATTATGCAACTCCCGGATACCGGAGGAATACCTTGTGTGCTATCAAATGTCACAACGTAACTGGTTGATCATAAATATGCTCTATAGGTATCTCCGAAGGTGTTTGTTGAGTTGGCACAGATCGAGATTAGGATTTGTCACTCCGAGTATCGGAGAGGTATCTCTGGGCCCTCTCGGTAATACACATCATAAGAAGCCTTACACGCAAAGTGACTAAGGAGTTAGTTACAAGATGATGTATTACGGAACGAGTAAAGAGACTTGTCGGTAACAATATTGAACTAGGTTTTGAAGATACCGACGATCGAATCTCGTGCAAGTAACATACCGATGGACAAAGGGAATAATGTATGTTGTCATAAGGTTCAACCGATAAAGATCTTCATAGAATATGTAGGAGCCAATATGGGCATCCAGGTTCCTCTATTAGTTATTAACCAGAGAGGTGTCTCGGTCATGTCTACATAGTTCTTGAATCCATAGGGTCCGCACGCTTAACGTTCATTGATGATATAGTGTTATATGAGTTATATGATTTGGTGACCGAATGTTGTTTGGAGTCCTGGATGAGATCACGGACATGACGAGGAGCTCCGGAATGGTCCGGAGGTAAAGATTGATATATAGGACGATACTATTTGTACACCGAAAGGGTTTCAGGGAGTATCGGGTAGTCATCGGGTGAGCGGAAGGGGTTCCGGTAAGCCCCAGGAGGTCTATGGACCATATGGGCCAAGAGAAGGGAGCACACCAGCCCACAAGGGGCTGGTGCGCCCCTTTGTGGCAGCCGGCCCTAGTGTAGAGAAGGAAAGAGGGGAATAGGTCTCCTCCTTCCTTCCCTCTTCTCCTCTTTCCTTTCCCCTTAGGGGAATTATGGTAGGGGGCGCAGGCCAGGGTTGGAGCTCTAGGGCTGGCCGACCACCTTTGTGGTGCGCCTGGCTGCCTCCCCTCTCCCCCACCTATATATATGTGGGAGGGGGCGCCACACATAGGCCACGACAATCTCTTAGCAGTGTGCGCCCCCCCCCCCCCACAACAGTTTCGTCCGTCGGTCATATTTTCGTAGTGCTTAGGCGAAGCCCTGCAGAGATAGCGTCACCACCATTGTTAGCACGCCATCGTGCTGCCAGAACTCATCCACTACTTCTCCATCTTGTTGGATCAAGAAGGTGAGGACGTCACCGAGCTAAACGTGTGTTGAGCACGGAGGTGTCGTATGTTCTGTACTTGATCGGTTGGATCGAGAATAAGTTTGACTACATGAACCGCGTTAACAAACGCTTATGCTTATGGTCTACGAGGGTACGTAGACACACTCTGCCCCTCGTTGTTATGAATCTCCATGGATAGATCTCGCGTGTGCGTAGAATTTTTTTGTTTTCCATGCGTTGTTCCCAACCATACCTTCTTCTTAGCTTCATCTCCAGATAAACCTGCAAGCTTAAACAATACAAAATTTTCATTCACATATACCAAATGCATATCAGGATGTTCAGTTCTTTCTCCTGCATAACGATTAGCTAGCAGTTGTTCTGTCATACCCAAAGGAATCCCATAACCAATATTTTCAGTAGGTGCATTAGGTTGAGGGGCAGCTAATTGTTCTTCCAGTCAAGGTGAAGATACCCCAAACAAACACCTCAAAGGATGGGTTTCCATAGTAACAAGTGATAATAAATTTCAAAACATAGTAATAATTTTTCCTTACCAATTTCCGCTTACCAAGAGCGCTTCACTCCCCAGCAACGGCACCAGAAAAGAGTCTTGATGACCCACAAGTATAGGGGATCAATCGTAGTCCTTTCGATAAGTGAGAATGTCGAACCCAACAAGGAGGAGAAGGAAATGACAAGTGTTTTTAGCAAGCTAATTTCTGCAAGCACTAAAATAGTCGATAATAGGTAGTTTGATAGCAAGGTAATTTGTAACGGACAAGTAATAGTAACATTAAATAAAGTGCAACAAGGTAGCCCAACCCTTTAGTGGCGAAGGACAGACCAAAACGGTCTCTTATAATAAGCAAAGTGTTCTTGAGGGCACATGGGAATTTCATCTAGTCACTTTCATCATGTTGGTTTGATTTGCGTTTGCTACTTTGATAATTTGATATGTGGGTGGATCGGTGCTTGGGTGTTGTTCTTACTTGAACAAACCTCCCACTTATGATTAACCCCCTCACAAGCATCCGCAACTACGAGAAATGTATTAAGATAAAATCTAACCATAGCATTAAACATTTGGATCCAAATTGGTCCCTTACGAAGTAGCACTTAAACTAGGGTTTAAGTTTTTGTCACTCTAGGAACCCATCATCTAATAAATACTCCACAATGCATTCCCTTAGGCCCAAAGATGGTGAAGTGCCATGTAGTCGACGTTCAGATGACACCACTAAGGGAATCACAACATACATATCATCAAAATATCGAACACATATCAAGTTCACATCATAACTTGCAACATGACTTCTCCCGTGACCTCAAGACACTTGTTTTTGCAAGGTGCTATACAAACGGTTTTTAACCCCTTTCCGCGAAGACATTTTGAACCATCGCCAAGTGAATGACTGAGATAGGGGGGCCCCTTCCCACATGATCTAGAAACCGTCGGGGATAGGGAGCCTTGATGCATACAGTTGTCCCTACCAAACTATTTCTGATATCTCGAATATCCGAAATGCTCCATCCTTGCAACTCGTTTGTGCTCGCATTGCCATCGCAGTCGGTATTATGTGGTGCTACGGTTTACTATGCGCGACCCATCACAAACAGTTCACGATTATAGAAGTAGACAATCACACACATTTACTTTTCCTCGACTGTATGCGATTCGATGTAAGAGTACACATAGTTGTCACTAGAAAACTATATGCGAAGCTTGAATACACCCCACATGATTCATCCATCATACCCGCGTCGGGTGAAGACCTATTGCACGCGTTCTTCTATGACCAAACGTTTGCGATGCGCACAACATCACAAAAAATCCATAGTTGCGAATCATGTGTGATAAGGTGACTATCACAAACATTTAATAAGAAAGAACTGTGTGGGACGCTGTTGTTAATCACACATGTTTTTTCTTGGCTGATCATGTGTGCAGTAGAGGTTGATTGCACACGTAGTGGATCCTAGAAACGTGTCTGATCTCCATGCCTATCACAGTCGTTTCGCTTTCGCAAACCGTGTGAAGTGTAATCCCTAATTTAAGAATCACATGTTTTGAATTTGAAAGTAGGCAATCACTTATTTCATATCCAACCATGTTTATTACAAATATAGGTTCAACCACGAATGCATAATTTGATGCACATGTACATATACTGAAGAACTACATAAGCACCAAGTAAAGAATGATGAACCGCAGTTGTACTAGAGACTGTAAAGAGAGATGCGAAAGACATCCTGGTTGCTGGAGAAGGTGAAGCAGAATGCCCATATCGTGCCCTCCTCCATGCATAATGTGTGCATGACTCTAGGCCAACCCCTTGTGATGGCTGCTCGTACATCCTTCACTGTCTTCATTAGGACTTCGTGTTGGTCATTGTAGTCTAGATGAAATACTTTAACCTTCATTGCGTGTCCACCAATCATGTACTTTGCGAGGTAATCTTGAGTGAACTGCTTGGGGAACCACTGCGAACGAAAAAGACTTAGACATTGTTGTCCAACAACTCATTATGGGCAGTAAAAAGAGAAGGCTACAGAGTTTGTAGTTACCATCCTACAGCTCATTGTTGTGTTGGATAGAGCATAAAAAAATAGTTTGCTTGCCACCATTCGTATATTTTTGCTAATAATCCTTATCAGTTTCCTCACTTGATGCTTGTTCATGAATATCTCATTGCCCCATACGCAAAAGGCTCGATGCATGGATCCTTGCCAAGGGCATATGTACCTACAAGCAACAAGTCAATATTAGAAGCTAACAAGTGTCGAGGCCTGGATCTATATGCACTACATTATGGAACGATGGGGGGAGTACAAGCCGAGGGATGAAACTAACCTCGGTGGAAAATGGTGGTCACTCTCGTTGTTGTCCTGCATAAGTAGTGGAAAGGCATGATAAGTACAACAACCTTAACATCAAACAAATATAGCAAAGGTAAACAACAATATCTCCAAATGATAGCTTGAATGTGTTGGTTTCAGCATGCTGTTAAAGCAAATATAAAATGGAAGGGAATGTTACTGACAAAAGGCTTAACAACCATCAAATATTGCAATTCAAACTGGTATTGTTGAAAATGAATAGAACGTAGGTAGTGCTTAAACATCACACTAGATAAATGTGTAAAACTGAAATGAAGGGCATGTGTTAACTACACCAGGCATAACTAGAACCAAATATAGCCGTTCAAACTGGTATTTACGCAATCGAGCGGCACAGTTCCAACTTGCACATAAACATCACATTGTGAATGAATAAAATAAACAAGGCATAAATGATCAGTATAACAACCAAATATAACCATTAAAAACTATACAAAGTCTCACTACAACCAACCTAACAAGCAAACACAGATAAACAAGGCATATGCTTGAAAACTGGACAAATGCTCATTGCAACCAACCTAACAAGCAAATACAGATAAATAAGGCATCTGCTTGAAAACTGGACAAATGCTCACCGCAACCAACCTAACAACCAAATACACATAAACAAGGCATCTTCTTGATAACTGGACAAATGCTCACTGCAACCAACCTAAGAACCAAATACATATAAACAAGGCATCTGCTTGATAACTGAAAAAATGCCCACTTCAACTAACCAAACAACCAAATATAGATAAATAAGGCATCTACTCACTATAAATAACCAAATATAGCCATTCGTGAAACTAAAGTGGATAATTCATACTTAAACATCACACAGCCCTATTGAACAATACATTTTTGCATAACTGAAATAATTAAACACGACACAGTTAAAACATTGCACGACAAATGCTACTGCAAGAGAGGGTACGGGTTGGCAAGCTAGAAAAGGTAGGATTTGCTGATAGGATGTTTTCTCACATGTCATGGACTGGATCCTTCTAGTTGGAAGAGCACAAACCCATGGTGCGCTCTCTGATGTCACAGATGGGCTGTTTCACCTTGGAAGAACCTTTGTGGGTGCTGGAGGAGTGTGGGCGGCGGTTGGAGTATGGCGGCTACTAAAATTTGGGTAAAGGAATTGATGCGGGGCAGGAGTACCCAAGATCACGCACGGTCCAATAAGAATATGTGTGTATGATAATAAGGAAAAGTGGCAGAACCGCAGATTTTTTTGCAACACTCAAGGCAGGTAGTTTTTTTTAAATTTCTAGCTAGCTGGTCTATCGCACACGGTTCGTCCTAATTTTTAGATGTGGACGTGGAATTCAATCTAAATAAACTACTCGCCTTTAGCTTGCGCAGGTGGTGATTTTACAGCGCACTTGCATCGCGCACGGTTAAGCCAGTACCTCCACCTTTGCTCGCACTTGCGCAGTCGTGGTGATTTTACAGCGCACTTGCATCGCACACGGTTAAGCCAGTACTTCCACCTTTGCTCGCGCTTGCGCAGTCGTGGTGATTCACAGCGCACTTGCATCGCACACGGTTAAGACATTATACCCGTGTCCGTTGAGCGTCATCAGAGTCTTTGCAGCAAAAAATGTTAGAGAGGGTCAGAAGACAACCACACTAGCATGTGGCCCAAATATATATGAGTGAAAAGGGTGGTCTGTGATGTTCAAAATTCCAATGCACAACTTTGACCGCGCGGGTCCATGGTTGGGCGCATCGTTGAAGATCAATGAGAGGGGCCAGAAGTCAAGAACCACCTGGAAGTGGCCAAATATATGTAGGAATATAGGGTGTGTTGTTTAAAACTTTAAATACACAATGCACAACTTTGGTGGCACCTGCCTCGCAAACCCGAAAACCCGAACCCACCTCCCACTTCATGTCAGCGGGGCGGATGCACGTAATGATACTTTGGTCATACATGCATATCGTCATGACCTACCATAACACGGACCAGTGAATCTCGTTTGGTCAAATGACAACTGTTGTTGTCGATAAACCGCTTGGGCCAATAGATTGAACCATCATAAAAAATCGCACGAGAGGGACCACAAAACCAGCACCTCTTGCATGCGGCCCAAAATGATGTACGTTGGAAGGGGTGATGAGTGTTTTCAATATAGAATAATATACAATTTAGGTGTGGTGCCTGCCTCTTGATGCAGACAACAACCAATGAAGCCAGGTAGTTAAGGACGAGATATGCAGGGTATGGTGTCGGTCGAACCTAGCAATCCGAGCATGTGGGAGGGCATCCTGACAACGCATGAGCTCGAGCTTTGGTTAAATGACATGTGATGGTGACCGGTCCTAACACGAACTAGGAGGAATCCGTTCATGGCCAACACATACCCCTCTTTATCAGTTAAAGGGATGATATATATACACTCGGGGAGCCCACAGATATGCATGTCGTCACAAAAAACCGCACAAGGGACACGTGGTCGAGCAGAAGAACCTGTATACACTGCATGCCGCCAAAAAATATGTATGGGTACAGTGGCGTGTGATGTGTGTTTAAATCTCAAATGCACAACTTCGATGGGCCACCAACTACATTACAAACCGAACACCGTACCCGACCTCAAGCCTGGTTCAGTACGTATGATGTCGGTTTCCCAACTTCGAGGCAGCAGGGGGGGGGTGTCATCCAACGCATGCACTCAAACTTTATTTGGTCTAACATGGCACACATAGCAATAAGAAACCATCATGGTCAAACCCTTCTCGTGTGTTGGGTCAAAGGGATATATTGTGTGGGCCCCCATCTTTATCGGTCAAGGATAATATATATACCTCATGGAGCCCACAGATATGTGCGGCGTCTATAAACCGCACAAGGGAGACATGCTCGATCAAAACACCCGACCCCCTATGCCCTGTACGCGACAAGAAAAAAAATGTATGGCCTGGTGTGTGATTTGTTCAAATCCCGGAAGCACAAGTTCGATGGGGCACCAACTACATTAGTAACATTACAAACTGAACATCGTACCCCCCACGGCTAGGTTAAAGACGTACGATGTCGGGAACGCAACTTCGAGGCGGATGGGGGGGGGGGCTAGGGGCCGGGTGCCGTCCAATGCATGTGCTGAAACTTGATTTGCTCTAACATAACACACATAGCAAAGAGTAAACCCTTCTTGTGCGTTGAGTTAAAGGGATAATTTGTGTGGGCCTACAGATGTCGATCATTCTTTGATTTTTGAGAACAAAAAATAACCAATAAAAACATAGTCTACAAATTAGCAAAACAAGGATCCCAAGGTTTATATAATCGCCATGACAGGTCAGTATAGAGTCGATCATTCTTTGATTTTTTCTGAACAAAAAATAACCAATAAAAACATAGTCTACAAATTAGCAAAACAAGGATCCTAAGGTTTATATAATCGCCATGACAGGTCACTATAGAGACATTTATCTCTATAATGATCGTGCCATAGCATTTAAATGAAGCTTGAGATATGCAACTTGCCATCGGGTCACCCATCCTTAGACTACTCCAGCCCGAGCACGCTTAACTTTTGCATTCGATTCGACTAGGCTAGCAGATGGGAGGCCACCCTTTGCTGATAGGAATTGCTTCCTTGCCTTTAAGGCATTTCACGCTGGTCACCCTATGGGACCTACTCCCTACTATCACACACATTTGTGCTTTAGAAACTGTGTGCGATATTTACATGGCCGGTGTGTCGCCGCCTAGCCTTTAATGAGCACTGAGACTAGCAGCGGGAAAACGATGGGAGAAGAGGCGGGAAACCGATGAGAGGAGTGGCGGGAAACGGTAGCGTGTTTGGATATATAACAACATTAATATATAAAACTTAGTAGAGAAGGAAGCATGAGCTAGCACGACAACATGCGCACAGTGCTTACCCATATAAATAAAATCACAACCGGAACTGCATGTGCCATCAAAAGGGATGAGGATTTCCGTTTGATATGGGAGCATCCAACGATGCAGACATATGATCTGTGGGGTTCAGGTTCTGGCCAATCAGAACGCACGACTCAGTTCACGCGCGCAGCAGGGGGGGCATCGGCCACGGTTTGGTAGGCCCACGACTTTCGTGAGTGAACCGTGTGCTATTTGAAAACATTTTGTGAGAAGAATATCAGTTTTAAATCCCCGTAAATCCAAAAATCACCTGAAAATCGTAAAACTTGGCATGGTGTCACGACATGGCACATATATGTCGAGGAATTTTCTTGTCCGTTTTGGCGCATGTTTTATTACAAGCCTCTTACAAACCGGTGTTTCTCTAAAGAAGCCTCATGGTTCCGATAGGGAAACATGCCCCCCTTTGGGCGGAATGATAACCACTTCCTCTTTTTGCCTTGTATTTTCTTCTACATGCAACATGGAACGACAGGATATCCATGCTGAAATTTAAACTTATTTAGGGTTCTTTCGCCTTTTTATACACTAATTGAGTTTCCTAGGCATTCAATGTCCATAATTATATTCTGAACTACAAATACATGCTCCAGTTCACCAAAATGGCTAGAAAAATTATACATGTGTCCTTGGGTGCATGTTTAGGTCCCATGCCAGGAATGGGAATGAATTACAACCGTACCGCCATCCCGGCTCGTCCTCAAACATTTGGAATCTCGGTTTTTAAATCCCCATAAATCCAAAACTCACCAAAAAGTCATGAAAGTTGGCATGGTGTCACGTCATGGCACATATATGTCGTGGTAAAAACATTGTCCAATTTGGGCCAAGCTTTATTACAAACCTCTTACAAACCGGAGCCTGTGACAAGAACCCTCATGGTTTTGATAGGGAAACGTGTCCCCTTGTGGGCGAAACGATAATCGCTCCCTCTTCTAGCCTTGTATTTTCTTCTACACGCAACATGGACCAATGAGAGATTCATGCTGAAATTGGAAATTATCCAGGGTTTGTTTGACCTTTTTTATTCATTAATTAAGTTTTCTAGGCATTTAATGTCCATAATTCAAATCTGAACTACAAATACATGCTCTAGTGCACCAAAATGGCTAGAAAAAATGTAGATGTGTCCTTGGGGGTGCATGTTTAGGTCCCATGGAAGGAATGAGAATGAATTCTACCATCTCGGCGTCCTGGCTCAGCCACAAAATTGTGAATCTCGGTTTTTAATTATCCATAAATCCAAAACTCACTAGAAAATCATGAAACTTGGCATGGTCTCACTACATGGCACATATATGTTGTGGTAAAATAATTGTCCAATTTGGGCCAAGCTATATTACAAGCCTCTTACAAACTGAAGCTTCTCGCAACCCTCGTGATTCCGATAGGGAAACATGCCCCTCTTGTGGGCAAAACGATAATTGCTGCCTCTTCTCGCCTTGAACTTTGTTTTCTACAGGCAACATAGAATAATAGGAGTGTCGTGCTGAAATTTCAAACTATTCATGGTTCGTTTGGCCATTTTATATATTAATTGAGTTTTTAGGCATTTAATGTAGTCCATAATTCAAATTTGAACTACAAGAACATGCTCCAGTGAAGCAAAATGGATGGAAAATCGTACATGTGTCATTGGGTGCATGTTTAGGTCTCATTGAAGGAATGGGAATGAATTACAAACTTATCGTCATCCTGAAACATTGAGAACCTCGATTCTGAAATCCTAGTAAATCGAAAACTCACCCCAAAAACATGAAACTTGGCATGGTTTCATGACATGACACATATATGTCGTGGTAAAAAAATCGTCCAGTTTGAGACAAGGCACACACATTAATAGCCAACGAAGTCCTTTTGAAACAAATAGCTGACACATTAATATTGCAAATGGTTGTATTATATGAACCATGTGTTCCCGTAACCATTTAAGTGCGGCCACACGTCCCTCTTTTCTTATGGGATAGTACTACCTCCGTCCTTGTTCATTGGTCATCTTTGTATTTTGTGCCAAAATTAAACCATAATCGGTGGCGTGCGTGCAGCTGTTTGATTAGACGGGACGAGCGCGAGAAGTTTGCCATGCAGGCTCGACGGGACGCGTGCGAGCAGTCCGCCGCACAGGCTCGATGGGACGCGTGCATCCTGTCCACCTCACAAGGTTGACAGGACACGTGTGAGCAGCAAGGATGCCCATGCTCACCGGGAAGTGAGCTCTTTGACCTCCATCCACCAGCCGCCCACCCTGCTACCTCTTGAGCACTGCGTTGGTTTTCCCTTGAAGAGGAAAGGGTGATGCAACAAAGTAGCGTAAGTATTTCCCTCAGTTTTTGAGAACCAAGGTATCAATCCAGTAGGAGGCTACGCGCGAGTCCCTCGCACCTGCAGAAAACAAATAAATCCTCGCAACCAACGCGATAAGGGGTTGTCAATCCCTACACGGTTACTTACGAGAGTGAGATCTGATAGATATGATAAGATAATATTTTTGGTATTTTTATGATAAAGATGCAAAGTAAAATAAAAGGCAATGAAAATAACTATGTGTTGGAAGATTAATACGATGAAGATAGACCCGGGGGCCATAGGTTTCACTAGTGGCTTCTCTCAAGATCATAAGTATTTTACGGTGGGTGAACAAATTACTGTCGATCAATTGACAGAATTGGGCATAGTTATGAGAATATCTAGGTATGATCATGTATATAGGCATCACGTCCAAGACAAGTAGACCGACTCCTATCTGCTTCTACTACTATTATTCCACACATCGACCGCTATCCAGCATGCATCCAGAGTATTAAGTTCATAAGAACAGAGTAACGCCTTAAGCAAGATGACATGATGTAGAGGGATAAACTCATGCAATATGATGAAAACCCCATCTTGTTGTCCTCGATGGCAACAATACAATACATGCATTGCTGCCCCTACGGTCACTGGGAAAGGACATCGCAAGATTGAACCCAAAGCTAAGCACTTCTCCCATTGCATGAAAGATCAATCTAGTAGGCCAAACAAAATTGATAATTCGAAGAGACTTGCAAAGATAACCAATCATACATAAAAGAATTCAGAGAAGATTCAAATATTATTCATAGATAAACTTGATCATAAACCCACAATTCATCGGTCTCAACAAACACACCGCAAAAAGAAGATTACATCGAATAGATCTCCACAAGAGAGGGGAGAACTTTGTATTGAGATCCAAAAAGAGAGAAGAAGCCATCTAGCTAATAACTATGGACCCAAAGGTCTGAGGTAAACTACTCACACATCATCGGAGAGGCTATGGTGTTGATGTACAAGCCCTCCGTGATCGATGCCCCCTCCGGCGGAGCTCCGGAATAGGCCCCAAGATGGGATCTCGTGGATACAGGAACTTACGGCGGTGGAATTAGGCTTTTGGCTCCGTATCTGATCGTTTGGGGGTACATAGGTATATAGGAGGAAGGAGTACCTCGGTGGAGCAACAGGGAGCCCACGAGTGTGGAGGGCGCGCCCTGGGGGGGGGGGTAGGCGCCCCCCCTACCTCATGGCTTCCCTGTTGGTTGCTTGACGTAGGGTCCAAGTCTCCTGGATCTTGTTTGTTCCAAAAATCACGTTCCCGAAGGTTTCATTCCGTTTGGACTCCGTTTGATATTCCTTTTCTTCGAAACCCTAAAATAGGCAAAAAACAACAATTCTGGGTTGGGCCTCCGGTTAGTAGGTTAGTCCCAAAAATAATATAAAAGTGGATAATAAAGTCCAATTATGTCCAAAACAGAAGATAATATAGCATGGAGCAATAAAAAAATTATAGATACGTTGGAGACGTATCAAGCATCCCCAAGCTTAATTCCTTCTCGTCCTCGAGTAGGTAAATGATAAAAACAGAATTTTTGATGTGGAATGCTACTAGGCATAATTTCAATGTAATTCTTCTTAATTGTGGCATGAATATTCAGATCCGAAAGATTCAAGATAAAAGTTCAATATTGGCATAGAAATAATAATACTTCAAGCGTACTAACTAAGCAATTATGTCTCTTCAAAATAACATGGCCAAAGAAAGTTATCCCTACAATATCATATAGTCTGGCTATGCTCTATCTTCACCACACTAAGTATTTAAATCATGCACAACCCCAATGACAAGCCAAGCAATTGTTTCATACTTTTGACATTCTCAAACTTTTTCAATCTTCACGCAATACATGAGCGTGAGCCATGGACATAGCACTATAGGTAGAATAGAATGGTGGTTGTGGAGAAGACAAAATGGAGAAGATAGTCTCACATCAACTAGGCGTATCAACGGGCTATGGAGATGCCCATAAATAGATATCAATGTGAGTGAGTAGGGATTGCCATGCAACGGATCACTACTAGGAAAAGGGCTATAGATGATATGGCCACTAATGGCGCACCAGACATGTGGTGCGCCATTAGTATATACTATTGGCGTACCATGTGTAGGTGCGCCATTAGTGTCCAAATACTAATGGCGCACCACATCCACGGTGCGCCATTAGTAACAATTTTTTTTTCTTTTTTTTCAAAACTAGTAATGTCGCACCAGTGGATAGTGCGACATTACTAGTTAAACCAGTAATGGTGCACCACATCCACGGTGCGCCACTAGTAAAATTTTTTCAAATTTTTTCAAATGTTTTTATTTATTTTTTCAAAACTAGTAATTGCGCACCAGCGGACAGTGCGCCATTACTAGTTAAAACTAGTAATGGCGCACTGTCAACTGGTGCGCCATTACTAAGTTTTTTTCAATTTTTTTTTCAGAATTTGTTTTTTTTTCAAAACTAGTAATGGCGCACCGTGGGTGTGGTGCGCCATTACTAGTTTAACTAGCAATGGTGCACCACTCCCACGGTGCGCCATTACT
>NC_057800.1:481727103-481745719 GCF_018294505.1 Triticum aestivum
AGTTTAAAAAAATAAAAGAAATTGATGGAAATGTCAAAAAAATAAAAGAAAATAAGTTTCCCATGTGATATGTGGTCTAGTTGGGAAAATTTACAAATATGAATTTCGACTTTATTTGCAAAGTCTCTCTGGAATTTGTAAAATGGGCATAACTTTTGCATACGAACTCGGATTAAAAAGTTTTCTATATGAAAAAGCATCTACTCAAAAAGTTACATCCAACCCCGTTAAACATTTTCAAAACCCCCAAAAACCTAACTGAAAAAAGTTACGGGGCTTTTAAGATCCGGAAGCAAAAAAATTCAAAAAATTTCAAACTTACTAGTGGCGCACCGTATGCTAGGTGCGCCACTAGTAACAGAAAAAAATTGGTTTTGAAAAAAAATTGAATTATTTTTCAAAATATGATACGTAATATGACCGGGAAGTTTGAAATATTTTTTCAAAATTTCATCATACTCATGAACTAAGTCCTAGACATCAGCAAGGTTTAATAGGATGATATGATAAATATATCAACAAGTGCTTGTGAAGTAAGGTGGTGCTGGGGTTGAATAGAACTACGAAGTTAAGCGTGCTCGGGCTGGAGTAGTGTGAGGATGGGTGACCTTTTGGGAAGTTTGACCATAGAGTGTGATTTGACCCGAGATTAAGCATATTGACCCGAGATTAAGCCATAGTGACCGGTGGTGCGCCATTAGTAAAAAAATCTAATGGCGTGGTGCTAGTGGCGCACCTGTAGTGCGCCATTAGTAGCGAAAACAGGTGTGCCACTAGCAGCCCTTTTTCTAGTAGTGGATGCACTAGAGCTATAAGTATATGAAAGCTCAAAAAGAAACTAAGTGGGTGTGCATCCAACTCGCTTGCTCACGAAGACCTAGGGCATTTTGAGGAAGCCCATCATTGGAATATACAAGCCAAGTTCTATAATGAATATTTCCCACTAGTATATGAAAGTGATAACATAGGAGACTCTCTATTATGAAGATCATGGTGCTACTTTGAAGCACAAGTGTGGTAAAAGGATAGTAGCATTGTCCCTTCTCTCTTTTTCTCTCATATTTTTCTATTTGGGCCTTTTCTTTTTTATGGCCTCCTTTTTTATTTGGGCTTCTTTGGCCTATTTTTTTTCGTTCGGAGTCTCATCCCGACTTGTGGGGGAATCATAGTCTCCATCATCCTTTCCTCACTTGGGACAATGCTCTAATAATGATAATCATCACACTTTTATTTACTTACAACTCAACAATTACAACTTGATACTTAGAACAAAATAGGACTCTATGTGAATGCCTCCGGTGGTGTACCGGGATATGCAATGAATCAAGAGTGACATGTATGAAAGAATTATGAATGGTGGCCTTGCCACAAATACAATATCAACTACATGATCATGCAAAGCAATATGATAGTGATGGAGTGTGTCATAGTAAACGGAACAGTGGAAAGTTGCATGGCAATATATCTCGGAATGGCTATGGAAATGCCATGATAGGTAGGTATGGTGGCTGTTTTGAGGAAGGTATATGTTGGGTTTATGGTACCGGCGAAAGTTGCGCGGTACTAGAGAGGCTAGTAATGGTGGAAGGGTGAGAGTGCGTATGATCCATGGACTCAACATTAGTCATAAAGAACTCATATACTTATTGCAAAAATCTACAAGTTATCAAAGCAAAGTATTATGCGCATGCTCCTAGGGGGATAGATTGGTAGGAAAATACCATCGCTCGTCCCCGACCGCCACTCATAGGGAAGACAATCAATAAATAAATCATGCTCCGACTTCATCACATAACGGTTCACCATACGTGCATGCTACGGGAATGACAAACTTTAACACAAGTATTTCTCAAATTCACAACTACTTAACTAGCATGACTCTAATATCACCATCTCCATATCTCAAAACTATTATCAAGTATCAAACTTCTCTTAGTATTCAACACACTCATAAGAAAGTTTTTACTAATCTTGAATACCTAGCATATTAGGATTATTTAAGCAAATTACCATGCAATTTAAGACTCTCAAAATAATCTAAGTGAAGCATGAGAGATCAATAGTTTCTATAAAAAAAATCCACCACCATGCTCTAAAAGATATAAGTGAAGTACTAGAGCAAAACTATATAACCCAAAAGATACAAGTGAAGCACATAGAATATTCTGATAATTTACGAATCATGTGTGTCTCTCTCAAAAGGTGTGTACAGAAAATATGATTGTGGTAAACTAGAAAGCAAAGATTCAAATCATACAAGACACTCCAAGCAAAACACATATCATGTGGTGAATAAAAATATATCTCCAAGTAAAGTTACCGATGGAAGTAGACGAAAGAGGGGATGCCTTTCGGGGCATCCCCAAGCTTTGGCTTTTTGGTGTCCTTAGATTATCTTGGGGGTGCCATGGGCATCCCCAAGATTAGGCTCTTTCCACTCTTTTTTCCATAATCCATCAAATCCTTACCCAAAACTTGAAAACTTCACAACACAAAACTTAAAGTAGAAAATCTCGTGAGCTCCGTTAGCGAAAGAAAACAAAAGACCACTTCAAGGTACTGTAACGAACTCATTATTAATTTATATTGGTTTTAAACCTACTGTATTCCAACTTCTATATGGTTTATAAACTATTTTACTAGCCATAGATTCATCAAAATAAGCAAACAACACAAGAAAAACAGAATCTGTCCAAAACAGAACAGTCTGTAGTAATCTGTAGCTAGCGCAAGATCTCGAACCCCAAAAATTCTAAAATAAATTTCTGGACGTGAGGAATTTATCTATTAATCATATGCAAAAATAATTAACTAAATATCAATTTCCCAATAAAAATAGCAGCAGTTCTCGTGAGCGCTAAAGTTTCTGTTTTTTACAGCAAGATTAGCAAGACTTTCCCCAAGTCTTCCCAACGGTTCTACTTGGCACAAACACTAATTAAACACAAAAAACACAACCAAAACAGAGGCTAGATAAATTATTTGTTACTAAACAGGAGAAAAAAGCAAGGAATAAAAATAAAATTGGGTTGCCTCCCAACAGGCGCTATCGTTTAACGCCCCTAGCTAGGCATAAAAGCAAGGATAGATCTAGGTATTGCCATCTTTAGTAGGCAATCCATAAGTGGCTCTCATAATAGATTCATAAGGTAATTTAATTTTATTTCTAGGAAAGTGTTCTATTCCTTTCCTTAACGGAAATTGGAATCTAATATTTCCTTCCTTCATATCAATAATTGCACCAATCGCTCTAAGGAAAGGTCTACCAAGAATAATAGGACATGAAGGATTGCAATCTATGTCAAGAACAAAAAAATCTACGGGCACAAAATTCCTATTTGCAAAAATAATAATATCATTAATTCTTCCCATAGGTTTCTTAATAGTGGAATCCGCAAGGTGGAAGTTTAAAGAGAAATCATCAAAATCACGGAAACCTAACAAATCACACAAAGTCTTTGGAATCGTGGAAACACTAGCACCCAAATCACACAAAGCATAGAATTCATGATCTTTAATTTTAATTTTAATAGTTGGTTCCCACTCATCATAAAGTTTTCTAGGGATAGAAACTTTCAACTCAAGTTTTTCTTCATAAGATTGCATCAAAGCATCAACGATATGTTTGGTAAAAGCTTTATTTTGACTATAAGCATGAGGGGAATTTAGCACGGATTGCAACAAGGAAATACATTCTGTCAAAGAGCATCTATCGTAATTAAATTCCTTGAAATGCAAAATAGTGGGTTCATTAACATCTAGAGTTTTGATCTCTTCAATCCCACTTTTATCAATTTTAGCATCAAGATCTAAAAACTCCGAATTTTTGGAACGCCTTCTAGGTAAAGGTGGATCATATTCAGTCCCATCATTATCAAGATTCATAATGCAAAACAAATATTTAATAGGGGACACATCAATAACTTTTAGATCTTCATCTTTATTATCATGGAAACTAGAAGAACACGCTCTTATAAAGGAATCTTTCTTAGCATGCATCCTAGCGGTTCTCTCTTTGCACTCATCAATGGAAATTCTCATGGCTTTGAGAGACTCATTGATATCATGCTTATGAGGAATAGATCTAAGTTTAAAAGAATCAGCATCAAGAGAAATTCTATCAATGTTCCTAGCCAACTCATCAATCTTAAGCAATTTTTCTTCAATCAAAGCATTGAAATTCTTTTGCAAAGTAATAAATTCTTTAATATTAGATTCAAAATAAGAGGGCATCTTATTATAATTTCCATAAGAATTGTTGTAGGAATTACCATAATTATTAGAGGAATTGCTAGGATAAGGCCTAGGATTAAAGTTTCCTCTATACGCATTGTTACCAAAATTATTCCTACCAACAAAATCCACATCCATAGATTCATTATTATTCTCAATCAAAGTAGACAAAGGCATATCATTAGGATCAGAAGAAACACTTTTATTAGCAAATAATTTCATAAGTTCATCCATCTTTCCACTCAAAACATTAATTTCTTCTATCGCATGAACTTTCTTATTAGTAGATCTTTCAGTGTGCCATTCAGAATAATTAACCATAATATTATCTAGGAGTTTAGTAGCTTCTACTAAAGTGATTTCCATAAAAGTGCTTCCTGCGGCCGAATCTAAAAGATTTCTAGAAGCAAAATTCAATCCGGCATAAAAAATTTGTATAATCATCCACAAATTCAAACCATGTGTTGGGCCATTACGTATCATTAATTTCATCCCCTCCCAAGCTTGTGCAACATGTTCATGATCAAGTTGTTTAAAATTCATAATATCGTTTCTAAGAGAGATGATCTTAGCGGGAGGAAAATACTTAGAGATAAAAGCATCTTTGCACTTATTCCAAGAATCAATACTATTTTTAGGCAAAGACGAAAACCAAGATTTAGCACGACCTCTAAGCGACAAAGGAAATAGCTTCAATTTAACAATATCATTATCAACATCTTTCTTCTTTTGCATATCACACAAATCAACGAAGCTATTTAGATGGGTAGCGGCATCTTCACTAGGAAGGCCGGAAAACGGATCTTTCATGACAAGATTCAACAAGGTAGCATTAATTTCACAAGATTCAGCATTGGTAAGAGGAGCAATAGGAGAAGAGGCGAACGGAAAAGAGAGGGAGGATAGAGAGAGAGGGCGAATAAAACAGCAAGGGTGAAGTGGGGGAGAGGAAAACGAGAGGCAAATGGCAAATAAATGTAATGTGGGAGATAAGGGTTTGTGACGGGTACTTGGTATGTTGACTTTTGCGTAGACCTCCCCGGCAACGGCGCCAGAAATCCTTCTTGCTACCTCTTGAGCACTGCGTTGGTTTTCCCTTGAAGAGGAAAGGGTGATGCAGCAAAGTAGCGTAAGTATTTCCCTCAGTTTTTTAGAACCAAGGTATCAACCCAGTAGGAGGCTACGTGCGAGTCCCTCGCACCTGCACAAAACAAATAAATCCTCGCAACCAACGCGATAAGGGGTTGTCAATCCCTACACGGTCACTTACGAGAGTGAGATCTGATAGATATGATAAGATAATATTTTTGGTATTTTTATGATAAAGATGCAAAGTAAAATAAAAGGCAATGAAAATAACTAAGTGTTGGAAGATTAATATGATGAAGATAGACCCAGGGGCCATAGGTTTCACTAGTGGCTTCTCTCAAGAGCATAAGTATTTTACGGTGGGTGAACAAATTACTGTTGAGCAATTGACATAATTGAGCATAGTTATGAGAATATCTAGGTATGATCATGTATATAGGCATCATGTCCAAGATAAGTAGACCGACTCCTGCCTGCATCTACTACTATTAATGCACACATCGATCGCTATCCAGCATGCATCTAGAGTATTAAGTCCATAATAACAGAGTAACGCCTTAAGCAAGATGACATGATGTAGAGAGATAAACTCATGCAATATGATGAAAAACCCATCTTGTTATCCTCGATGGCAACAATACAATGCGTGCCTTGCTGCCCCTACTGTAACTTGGAAAGGACACTGCAAGATTGAACCCAAAGCTAAGCACTTCTCCCATTGCAAGAAAGATCAATCTAGTAGGCCAAACCAAACTGATAATTTGAAGAGACTTGCAAAGATAACCAATCATACATAAAAGAATTCAGAGAAGATTCAAATATTGTTCATAGATAAACTTGATCATAAACCCACAATTCATCGATCTCAACAAACACACCGCAAAAAGAAGTTTACATCGAATAGATCTCCACAAGAGAGGGGGAGAACTTTGTATTGAGATCCAAAAAGAGAGAAGAAGCCATCTAGCTAATAACTATGGACCGGAAGGTCTGAGGTAAACTACTCACACATCATCGGAGAGGCTATGGTGTTGATGTAGAAGCCCTCCGTGATCGATCCCCCCTCTGGCGGAGCACCGGAACAGGCCCCAAGATGGGATTTCATGGATACAGGAAGTTACGGCGGTGGAATTAGGGTTTTTGGCTCCATATCTGATTGTTTGGGGGTACGTAGGTATATATAGGAGGAAGGAGTACGTCGGTGGAGCAACAGGGGGCCCACGAGGGTGGAGGGCGTGCCCTGGGGGGGGTAGGCGCGCCCCCTACCTCGTGGCTTCCCTGTTGGTTGCTGATGTAGGGTCCAAGTCTCCTGGATCTTGTTCGTTCGAAAAATCACGTTCCCGAAGGTTTCATTCCGTTTGGACTCCGTTTGATATCCCTTTTCTCCGAAACCCTAAAATAGGCAAAAAAACAGCAATTCTGGGCTAGGCCTCCGGTTAGTAGGTTAGTCCCAAAAATAATATAAAAGTGGATAATAAAGCCCAATAATGTCCAAAACAGAAGATAATATAGCATGGAGCAATCAAAAATTATAGATACGTTGGAGACATATCACACCCCGCTCACAACTTCTCCATTAATGGCGGTCGAGCCCCTGTTTAACACGGATTAAATAAAGCACCTGGACGGAGGGTGTTTTCTTGTGATCCCATGACCCCGACGTTAGCATTTGCTTTGCTCGTGTTTTCAACTCATATGCCACATAGGGCAACGGATAATAATACGATAAACAAAATAGCAACGGATAATACGATGACAAATTTACAATGGCGCAGATAATAATTGTCTTACATATTCCAAATAATTTAAAATGCCACATGCGGCAAAGCCCGGAAGACACGGGGTCAAGAGAAGAAGGACATCGCAATCAACGATCTGGGTCGCTACTGTGTCTACTCCTTGATGGATCGTCGGGCGACGACATCCTCCACTTCCTTCAATTCCTCACGACTTTGCTTGAATGTAGCCACGGATTCCTCCACCTCCTGCTCGTGCTCGATCCAGAGCTTCCTCAAGCCACCCATTAGTTCCTCGACGACCACTGTCAGCGTCATCCCTGAGGCACTACTCTGCTCATGTAGCATCTTCCAGTCGGTGGCCTCCTCCTTCTTCTCGGCGAGTGCCTTGAGGAGCTTTGCATTGTCACCCATGAGTTGCTCGACGAGGCCAGTCGCCTTCTAAACTGAGGCATCGCTGATCTCAAGCAGCTTCATCAAGCCATCGACTAGCTCCTACTGATTAATGAGGCCAACGAGAATGTTGTCGTCACAGGCCAAGGACTTCAGCAACGCAAGCTCGTTGCAATCGCCGAGGCGGCGAGTGTGCTGGTGAGAGCCCTCGGGTGCCTATGAGAGCTCGTTCGAGGGCTCCGCGGCGCACTGGGACATCTCTGCTACGGCTGCCGCTTGGCGGCAGGACCTCTCTAGTGCTTCCACAGCCTTGGTCTTTGCTGCCTGGCTATATGTCCACCCGAAACTCCTCCTACCGGTCATGGCAGAACGAATTGATAGGAAAGACCAGTTTTGTGGGTGATGAGGAGAGGAACTGTCGAGTAATTTTCGAATGGGTAGTTTTTATAGGCCGGTGCTAAGTTTGAACACATATTAGTTTGATCGGTGTGAACATATTTGCAATTACTTATTGCATTGTAATATGCAATGTGACAAGAAACAAGGTCAAAATTTATTGATGGTTTTGGGCCTAAAAAGCCCGTTTCTATTGTTCTGGCTCATCGCAAACAGTTCTTATGGATCAACCATATGCCACGCATCGGAAGCCCGAAATGTGGGCCCACGTTCTTGGATGTACGTGTACGTGTCTGCCCACTATCACACACGGTCAAGATATCACCATCATGTCCGATGGATGCACCGTCGTGCCTCCCACGGGGTGCCAAAAGGTTGACCACGTGGTTGCTCGCCGTTAAGGTGGCCGCGGCCCACTCTTCTCGTCATTAAGGAGGCCGTGGCGTGCTCTGCTCGCGTTCGTCCATGCGTTTTGCTCGCCATTGAGGCGGCCGCGGAGCGCTTCGCTCTGGCGTCCCTACGCGCGCTCTGCTCGCTGTTGAGGAAAATTTACAATGGCAACGGTCAATAATTGTCTTACATATTCAGGATAATTTAAAATCCCACATGCAGCAATGCCCAAAACATTCACGACCTACATATGCATGCAATTATAACAAAATATAGGCTAAAAGGCTGAGTTGGCAGCCTTCCGACGATGGACTTCTCGGACTCCATGATAATCACAGCACCCTTGCGGTCATTCATTCCAAGTGTCTCGACCCACCTCTGCCTACGGAGCTGCTGCTGCTGGGAGGCTCTTGGGGCTGCTGGGCATCTTCCAGAAGAGCTTGATACCGTGCAATCACGTGCATGATATCTCCGCGGAACTGCTCCATTTCCATGTCTCTGGCCTGTTAGCAAATTTCGTCCATCACCTGCATCCTCAAGATATAATGTTGGAGATGTTCTACTTCGTCGGGGACGTCAGCTTTGCCAAGGATGCGCTCGAGCCTTGCCACCACATTGTTGGGATCGAGGTTGACATGGCCGCCGCGGGTAATAATGAAGCCACAGGCTGGCTGTGTCTTGACTGAATCGTAGAGGTCCTCTACCCATTCCTTGCGGGGCATCAGGCTCTCGATGAGCGCTGGTGATGGCGACTCTTCGGGTGGGTCGTCGATCATGCCGCCGAGCAGCTCTGGATCTTTTGCACGGTGGATGGCAAACTGCTCATCACACTTCCTCTACAATATGTCGATTGTGCGCCCAAGGAATGTCATGCCGATATCGCTGCCGATGGGCCATGGTGCCTACACCGGCCGATGAAGCTCTTGCTCCCCGACCTTCTCCGGCTTGTTCTCCTCGCCGAAGATGTAACGCAGGTAGGGGTCAATGTCGAAGCTTTGGTCATTGTCTGGCATGCTTGGAATAACTAATGGTAGATGGGTGAGGACTAGATCTGCACAGAGTGTCGCGACGGTGCGTTGTCGCCTGGGTTATATGCAGCAAGCCATTAGCTGGCGGCAGGAAACCGATGAGGGAAGAGGCGTGGATTTTACAATTTACCCATGTGGAGCGCGGGAAGCATTCACTGGAGTGCGGGAAGACTAAGTGGAGCACACACACAACACAAATACCGTATGCGGTGCCACGTGTTATTTATTACAAACATGTTAACATAGGGAAACATATGTGTAACATACTAATCATCGCACACGAGTACTCGTAGACGCATCGTGTGCGATACTCCTAGGCATCACAAGCAACTAGTTTGCATTTTTCAAAGTTTTTCTACAAACAAAATCGCACACGAACTAACTATAGTAACCGTGTGTGTTATAATTTCTCATCGCAAACAGTTCATCCGAGTGGGCTATTTGCTGCGTATCACACACATCTTGTTTACACGAATCATTTTTGTTCTTTTGGCTCATCGCAAAAAGTTCATCTATGTGAACTGTGTGCCACATATCACACACATCTTGTTAAGTTGAACCATTTCTGTTCTCTTCCCTAATCGAAAACAGTTCGTCCGAGTGAGTCATATGCCATATGTCACACATGACTTGATCTAGCTGTCCGTTTCTGTTACATTCCCTAATAGCAAATAGTTCATTGGAGCAAACTGTATGTCGTATATCGCACACACATTGATATGGTTGCCCGTTTCTGTTGGTCTGTCTAATCGCAAACAGTTCGTATGGATCAACCGTATGCCCCGCATCGCACACGTAACTAAAATCTGAACCGTGTTTGATGTCTCCGCCATCCCAAACATTTTGCATCTTTTTTGACGGTTTTTTACATCCCTGTTTGCGATTAATGCATCGCACACAGTTTCGTCAAAGGATCTCTGATCGTAGTGTCACGTTAGCAGCATCCTGCAGTAGTGAGGACAAAAGTAACTAATCACAAATGATATTCATGCTCAAGGTAAGAGGGCTACTAAATAGCATAATGGATCTAAACATATAATCTTCCACTAAATAAATCATATAGTAATTAACTACAAGATGTAATCAACACTACTTGTCACCCACAGGTACCAATCTAAGGTTCCGCTACAAAGATTGAGCACAAGAGATGAACTAGGGTTTGAGAGGAGTTGGTGCTATTGAAGATGTTGATGGAGATTGGACCCCCAAAGATGAGAGGGTTGTTGGTGATGACGATAGCTTCGATTTTCCCCTCCGGGAGGGAAGTTTCCCCGGTGGAATCGCTCCACCGGAGGGCAAAAGTGCTCCTGCCCAAGTTCCGCCTCGAGACGGCGGCACTCCGCCCGAAAGTCCTCATCTTATTTTTTTTATAGGTCAAAATGACTTGTATACCAGCAGATGGGCACCAGAGGTGGGTTGGGCTGCCCACAAGACACCAGGCGCGCCCTGGTGGCTTGTGGTCACCAGGTGGCCCCCTCTGGTAGTTATTTGCTCCAGTATTTTTCATATATTCCAAAAATAATTCTCCGTAAATTTTCAGCTCATTTGGAGATGTGCAGAATAGTATCTCTGATGTAGTTTTTTCAGGTCCAGAATTCCAGCCGCCGGCATTCTCGCTCTTTGTGTAAACCTTGCATATTATGAGAGAATAGACATTAGAATTACCCCAACAACATTATTATACATAAAAATATTATAAATAACAGTAGGAAAACATGATGCAAAA
This sequence comes from Triticum aestivum, assembly GCF_018294505.1. NCBI lineage: Eukaryota > Viridiplantae > Streptophyta > Magnoliopsida > Poales > Poaceae > Triticum > Triticum aestivum. The sequence goes on from NC_057800.1 coordinate 481,738,095, forward strand.
TGGATGTATCACTCCTTAAACCCAAAGTTGTGCCAAATGAGTCCACCATACCTACCTATATGCGGTATTTTCATGATGTTCCAAGTAAATTTGTACGTGCCAACTCTTTTTTAAATGAATTTCTATTTTGTGCGTTCATACCACTCATGAAGCGGCAAGGGGTGGCCAATATTTTCTATGCTAGGTATTTATTCTCATGATGAGTGTTTATTCACTTGTCATTGCACGAGAGTGTGGCAGGTAATAGGGATGCCGAGTCCTGAAATGAAAAAAATTATGTTGTTAATAATAAATTCCTTGGAAAGTGCTGGTATGGAAGGCACCCGTGATACGGCTAGCCATGGATTGTGAAATAATGGTGGAAAGGAAATAAACTTTACTTTTTGTTTGGGAACTGCCTATGATTTATCTAGCATGGTAGATATTGGGAATTCTCGGTCATTTTTCATTAACAGGAAAAACATGCCTCTCAAAACAATTTTATCTCTCAATTTAAGCTATGAGCTCTAGCACCTCTACAAATCACAGTTTCCCTCTGCGACGGGCCTACCTATTTACTTTTATGTATTTTTTTATTTTTACTGAGTATCCATCTTCTCTTATAAAGCACCAACTAGGGAACACTATTGTCATACTTGTGTATTGGATGTAGTTAATATTTAAGTGTGTTTCATGAATGGGTCAATGATTGAGCATAATGGGCTAGGGATAACTTTCTTTAGCATTGATATTTTGAAAGACATAGTTGCTTGTTGATATGCTTGAGTGTTGATGTTTCCATGTCAAATTATAGACTATTGATGTCAATCATTCAAGTACAAATGTCCATGCTACAAAGAAAAGAATATATGATGAATATGTTAGGTAGCATTCCACATCAAAAATTCCATTTTTATCATTTACCTACTTGAGAACAAGCAGGAATTAAGCTTGGGGATGCTTGATATGTCTCCAATGTATCTATAATTTTTTATTGTTCCATGCCATTATATTATCAATCTTGGATGTTTTATATACATTTACAAGAAACTTCATATCATTTCTTGGGGATGCTTGATATGTCTCCAATGTATCTAACTTAGTGCCCAGTGCCAGTTGCTGTGTTTTGCTTGTTTTTTACTTTGCAGAATATCAGTACCAAACGAAGTCCAAATGCCATGAAACTTTTTGGAGATTTTTTTTCTGCTGATAAGAGAACCTAGAAGCTTCTGGAGGCCCCAAGAAGATGGAGGAGTGGCTCACTAGGCACCAGGGTGCGCTAGGGGCCTCTAGCGCACCCTAGTGGCTAGTGGGGCCCACATCCCACTGTTTTACCTACCTCCGCCTCTATAAATACTATAAAATCCCAAAACATATAGGGGAGTCCGCGAAATACTTTTTCCACCGCCGCAAGTTCCAGAACCACGAGATCCATTATAGAGGCCTTTTCCGGCACTCTGCCAGAGGGGGAAACGATCACGTAGGGGTTCTTCATCATCCTTGCTACCCCTTCGATGACGCGTAAGTAGTTTACCACATACCTACACTACAAAAAAATACACTTCCGTGATGATACGTGTTTGTCACAGTAGGTCACGTTTTCTGTCATGCATGTACATCCATGACAAATTTATGACAGAATCAAGATAGTCATACCTACGCTGTCGTAGAAGTGTTCCATGACATTACCTAAATTATCATCATGGAAGTGTCCACTTCCATGACGATAAATCGCGCATCACAGAAGTGCTTTCATCAAGGGTGACCAACACTTGGCATCCACCGTAACGGAACACCGTTAAGCTACCGGGTCCGGTTTTGGATCCGATAACCTGTTAACAGCCCGGACCAATGGGGATTTTCCATGTGTAAATCATCATTGGCCGGAGGAAACACGTGTTGCCTCACCGTTGGGACAGATGTCATCCACTCATTGGACAGGAGGTGCCTATGATAGGTCGACACGTGGCACGACCCAACAGTGGCCCATTCCGGTGAAAAAGGCCAGCCTAGTAAAAAATAGCAGGCCAGCCCATATAAGGCCTACTTGTGTCAGGTCCATTTAAGCCCACGGCCCATACGAGATGTGCCAATTCGGCCCGTCAACGGCCCGTTAAAGATTTCACACCATTGCAGCCTATCGTCAGTTCGAGCCTGTTAACAGCCCGCTATATATTTGCGCTCAATATCGGCCCGATGAGATTTCGGCATGTTAACGGCCCATTCAATGGATGGGCCAATTTTCACGATGTACATCTTTCTGCTTTTTAGCGACCCATTTAAATATTGGGCTAATTTCCGGCCCGGTGTGTCTTTCAGCCTATTAACGGACCATAAATCAGTTGGCCATTTGTAGTCGGACCTGAGTTTCGGCCTTTTAGCGACCCATTTAAGTGTTGGGCCAATTTCTGGCCCGGTGTGTCTTTCAGCCTGGTGACGGCCCATATATCTGTTGGGCCATTTGTAGTAGGACCTGAGTTTTGGCCTTTTAGCGACCCATTTAAGTGTTGGGCCAATTCCTGGACCTATGTGCCTTTCAGCCTGTTAACGGACCATAAATGAGTTGGGCCATTTGTAGTCAGACCTGAGTTTTGGCCTTTTAACGGCCCATGCCCTTTATGGTCCAATACCATCCCGGTTTCTTTGTCGGCCTGCTAAAGGCCCACAACATAGTTGGGCCATTTACAATACGACCTGACTTTCGGCCTCTTAGCGGCCCATGCTCTTCATGGTCCAATACAAGCCCGCTGTCTCTTTCGGCCTGCTAAAGGCCCACAGTATAGTTGGGCCTTATGTAGCCCGAACTTACTAACGGCCTATTAACGGCCCGTGAAATCAATTGGGCCCACCTGTTGCCCGCTTCGATGTTAGCCTGTTAACGACCCAGGAGTTAAGAGGGCCAGCCATTAACTTTCGGCCTGGTAACGGCCCATTAACTTAACGGGACCACTAAAGTTCGTACATGTCTTTAGGCCAAATTAGGTAATTTGAGCCCATTACGACGAGAAATTATGCACAGGACCAAAACCGATCAAGCAAAGGTACGACATATAGGGAAAAATGTTGCACATCTAGCATATATTATAGGAAATTACATCCACTTGGCAATCAAAGATTGATGCCAGTGCAAATAAATGAACAGAACCTAACGATCTACAACGTCACAATCTGCAACCTCAGCACGGATGACGCCCATAAGCATGTGGGCAAGTTCTTGCTGCTTTGCTACACTGTCTGAAAACATTGATCATTTGTTGTGTCGCACGACTCTGCACCTCTGATTCCTCCACCATTTCCATCATTCCTTCATCCATTAATCGGTTCACAAACATACATTTTTTCCATTGCATTCGAGACAGAGGATACTGAACAGATCCAGATGCCGATTTTGGCAGGCTTGTATTATTGATAGTGGAGAGTGTCTTAACCACTTCATCATAACATAAATTAGGAAGGGAACCAAACAGATTAATCATGAGTTATTGGCATATTACCTGGCCTAGATTTATTGGAAAGAAACAATGGGGATGCCTTGCTGTTTTCAGAGTTTGTCTTCTTATCTTCAGCAGCCTGCACCAAATTAAGACAATAGCATTGCTATCATTGGACAAGTCAGATAATAGGAAAGCAACATTGGCACAATGAACGTTTGGCCAACTAGCCAACACCAAATTAACACAATATGACACAACTATCATCAGCCAGGTAAGGTAATACGTATGCAACATTGACACAATGAATGAATGGGCAACCAGAGCAGCACTACAATTCAGTAATGTGCATGATATGAGATAGTACACTCATGCAGCTCAGTATGCAAAACTACCAGGCAATTTTCTTTACAAAAATCAACATTGGCGCCTTTAACATTTTGCTACAACTAATTTTAGATCGGACAAAGGTTGGATTCACACCGATTAACAAAATACATGTTGATTTAAAAATATATTGATATACAACAGGTACTTACATCAGCATTGGAGCACAGAGAATTCCCGCAAGATATTTTCCTCGAATACAATCCCAATGAAGGAAATCTTCTATCATTTAACCTTATTTTCTAAAAGAGAGATGGGTAAGAAACATGTAGAAAATATGATCAGAATGGTATAAAATTTCATGATGCGAGGATACGCACACGCTTCTTAGAATGGAGTTGACATTCTTTTGCTGGACTGGAGCGGACTAGTTCTTTGGCCACTAGAATTTTCTTATTATCAGTGGGAGTTGGGTTTCTCTGTGCTGGAGCAGTATCTATGAAAAATGGAGTTGGTTTATTATCTCCTGGCGTTTGGATCTTTTGCAAAGACCTAGTTTGTAACCCTTCAAATTCTAACAAAGCCGTCTTCCCCTTGCATGCCTTATATAGAAGAATGGTGCTTCAATTATAAAACATGCTATAGCAGAGATGGAATAGGTACTGAAGAATAGAAAGGCATGACATATTGACATGTATTCCCTCCATCCAAAAATAAATGGATGGGTCTAGGCGTATTTTAGTTCTAGATACATCCAGTTTTATCCATTTCTGTGACATGTAATCCGGACGGAGGGAGTATGATGTAAGAGCTAGGGATACGACATGACAACATAGTAAAAAACACTGAAAACCCACTGCAGAACCAAAGTAATCAAACCCATTGATATGAGATAGTACACTCATGCATCTCAGGATCCAAACTACCAGACAGTTTTCCTTACAAAAATCAACATTGTGGCGTTTAATCATACATTTTGCTACAACTAAATTTAGATCAGATAAAGGTTGGATTCACGCCGATTAACAAAATACATGCTGACGTAAAAATATAGTGATATACAATAGGTACTTACATCTGCATTGGAGTACATAGAATTCCTACAAGAATCTTTCCTCACAGACGATACCAGTGCAGAAATTCTTCTATCTGTTAAGCTTATTTTCTAAAAGAGAGATGGGTAAGAAACATGTACAAAATATGATCAGCATGCTATAAAATTTCATGATGCAAGGATACGCACACGCTTCTTAGAATGGAGTTGACATATTTTTGCTGGACTAGAGCGGACTAGTTCTTTGGCCACTGGAATCTTCTTATTATCAGTAGGAGTTGGGTTTCTCTGTGCTGGAGTGGTATCTATAAAAACTGGAGTTGGTTTATTATCTCCTGGAGTTTGGTTCTTTTGCAAAGACCTAGTTTGTAACCCTTCAGATTCTAACATAGTCGTCTTCCCCTTGCATGCCTTGTATAGAAGAATGGTGCTTCAATTATAAAACATGCTACAGCAGAGAGATGGAATAGGTACTGAAGAATAGAAAGGCATGACATATTGACATGTATTCCCTCCATCCAGAAAAAAATGGATGGGTCTAGGCATATTTCGGTTCTAGATACATCCTTTTTATCCATTTCGGCAATATGTAATCCGAACGGAGGGAGTATGGTGTAAGAGCTAGGGATACGACAGGACAACACAGTAAAAAAACACTAGTTGAATGTAAAACTGTATGCTAGCGAAATACGTATAGAAAAAACTAAGGCAACATACACGTGTATGATTGGGAAACTAAGATGGCATTGCAACAGAGCACTAGAACAGCACTTCAATGTAAAAAACATGGTATGGTAGACAGATGAAGTACATACTAATGAATAACAATGCATAAGATATTCAGAAGCATGATGTCCAAATTAAGCAGATGGCATTGCGATAGAGTAGAATGACAGTACTTGAATTTGAAAACATGTTATCATGAATGGAATAGGTACTAAAAAACAGGAAGGCATGACATATTTACATGCATGATCAGCATGCTAAGCACATGGCATTGCAACAGAGTAGATACACTCCAGGACATTATATGCATGTTGTACCCATATCACGGGCCAAGTTAGAGCAAGGACCTTGTGGGGTGAAGAGGATTCAACATCTTTCTGCAAGTCTTCTGAAGAACTTCCTTTACATGTTCCATCATATTGGGTATCATTGACATCAAGTTTATTGGCCTTTACATTGCTCGGTGAGGTTCTTATGGATATATCAGTGTGTGCAATTATATCTGACATGCATGGATGACAACTAGTAGTTAGATTTATGTAATGAGTGCCTGTAGGAGATGACATAAATAGTAGGACTGGGGCTAACTAGCAGCAACATGTCTCAAAAACTGAAGGGAGAACACAGATGAAAGCTACAGAATATGTATCGTTTGTACTCGAGATTAACTAGATGGCACACAAAAGTATTAAAGAACAACATAGGTAATACTAGAAGTGGTATAATACTATAATCACCAGCCTGTGGGATAGCATTGGCTGATGGATGATAACTATGGAACAACGTTACCTAAAGAACAAATATCTTAGCTGAACTATGGAACAACGTTAACTCCTGAACAAGACCCGTAAGAGATCAACATGAATATATAGTGAAATGTGATGATCTATTTTCCATGCTTAGATGAATAACAAAGCCATAAATGTTGCACACAAGTAAGATGAGGGTACAACCTATCTGGTCGCCATCCATAGTAGTGAGCATCATGTGCTGACTTGTCGATGGCCCTGCAGTTGTTGTGGCTGTCCATGTCGGGCACGCACATTCGATGCAGGGAACTGTTGAGTGGGGACGATAGCTCCCTTCTGGTGTATGCTTCCCTTGTTGAAGCAGCTGCGGTGAGTCGGAAGACGGTGTGGCTGAAGATGTAGATAACACATAATGTTAAGAACGACACATCTCTTTGATCTGAAGAAATACACTAAGAGATCAACAGCAAGGTACGAGAGTGGTCACACGTCTGTTGACTGAGACTAAATTGGGGTCACACAATTTTATTTTATTTTGGTATTGTCTGATCTACGCCAGATGGCTTGATGGCCGTCTTGTGCCTCCCGGCTGACACTGTTAGGAATCTTCCCCGAAGAGCCAGTGACCAACAGCAGAGCAGCTTGCCTCCGCCGTCCGTGGACCCGGCCAAAAACCAGCTTCCCGCCCCACTGCACTGCCATGGTTGCGCCGCCCCCGGGCCAATCCACAAAGACTCCCCATCATCCAGATCCAGTGGCGGCAGTACCTTGAACCCACGCAACTCTAAGATAGCCATCTAAGCATTGCTTCTGCGGCGAACTTGCGGCCCCGCACCCTTACGTTAGACACCAGCCAACCGGCAGCCTAGGAGCTCCACCACCTCGAGGGGTGCTGATTCCCATTGGGAATCGATTGGCCCAGAATAAAAATTCAGACAACTGACGCCTATATAAAGTGATTTGAGATGAGGCTGTGACCTATCTGGCGGCATGGTGAAGTAGGCAGGTCCAGCTGCCGGGTCAGTGAGGCTGGCGCAGTTGCAGTGGCCACCAGCGGCAGGGAAACAACGATGTCGCGACGGTTGACGGCTACGGGGAAGCAGCGCCGAGACTCTGGACGGATCTGAAGTTGGAGCTGCTCCGGCGCCGTGAACAATGGCGGGGGTGAATCGGCTCTGGTATGGTTCACACGGCCGTCGTCGAGGCAGCTCCGGCAGCACAGAGTAAGAGGAACACGACCTAGTGCACGACGGCAAATGGACAGCATCTCCGGCATTAGGGAGGAGGGCGGCTGTGAAATTGGTGCGGTGGGGGCGCCATGGAGGAGGGGTTGAGGTTTCGCGGCTCGGGAGAAGGGAG
>NC_057800.1:481746114-481782549 GCF_018294505.1 Triticum aestivum
GAAATGTGAGGGGGAGTTACAATTCTACCCCTGCCTTTAGGCTTCTCGGCTTGGGTCTGTGTACTGAGGGCCGGGGATAGTAGAGTAATTTTGCTTCTCCCCAAATAGTGGACGGGAGCGATTTCGGGCGAGGAGGGCCTGTTTTGAAATATAGTGGGCGCGAGTGATTTCGGGCGAGGAGAGCATGTTTTGAAATAGTGGGCGCGAGCTATTTTGGGCGAGGAGAGCGTGTTTTGCCGACCATGGTTTCTGAATTATTCAGCACATGTCATTTCAGCCTAGGAAAGGCGCGCTTGGATGAAGTTACGAACCTACCCTTGATCCACAACGGGCCAATTAATGCGTCTCCCACATAGGACGGTAATTTCACGTCTCCCATTTAATTGCTCGGACGAATTCCACCGAGCAGAGGATGTTTAATGGTTCGTTCAAAATTTGGGAGAACGAGCATCCACGTCTACCTTACCAAGTTGATTCGAATCAAATTTAGAAATATTAGCTTGCCACTTCTTTTTTAGATGGAGAGATGATGCTTGGGAGTAATGTGTTTTTACATGCTCATTGCTAGCGATTTACTATATGACAAATAGTTGACCCACTCAAAAACGGGAATCAAACCCAAAATGAAATATCTCGATTCAATGAAATAGCTCGTTCACCAGGTCAAAATAGTGAACTAAATCCAAAATTGAACACCTCAATGGAATAGCACGTTGTACAGTATTATAGTACTCCATGACATGTTGAAAGTCAAATTAATGAACTTGTTTGATATACGCATATATCCGTTCATGTGTGGATTGCAGACAACATGTTCTCCAATTTAAATATTTGAATGCAAGTTTATATCGAAACATGGTTTATATCAGTCTTTGATGCATAAAACCTGACCCCCCCCTCTCCCAGACTCCTGCTCTCTCTCTCTCTCTCCGACAATCTTCAATTCTTTCACACACATACAGCACACAAACCTTGTTGGTCCTCTCTCTTTCTCTCCATCTCTCTCTCTCTTTGTGTGTGTGTGCAAGGGGGGGCTTTCTAGTTCGCACGCATATATACTCCATCTATAGGTCTCTCTCGCACACTATGTATGATTCTCTAGTCCAAGCTAGATATCTTGGGTGCACTCATCGTACGCACACAAATTCCTTGGCTCGTTGCCCGTAACTCTCTCACACACCACTCTATCGTCTCGGAGCTCTTCCCCCTCTCTCTCAAACTCTCCATCTACCTGGGTCACACATACACATGCATATCTCACTCGCACTCGATAGGCCCATCTAAAACTCTATCTATCTCCCTCGTTCTCTCTCCATCTCACACGCACACACACACACAATCTCATGCCTAGCTAGCCAAGTATGATGGTCTCTCACTCAATTGTAGGCACACGCAGTCCCCCCTATATGTATATGACTAGCTAATCTTAGTCTCCATCACAAACATGTGCATGGTCTATCTCAATTTCTCTCTGGGCATCTTTCTATCGCGCACGCACCTCCCTCGATCTCCCACCCATATAGTCCCCTCACGATCTCGAGGGGGTCTCTCTATCACAAACACACCCTCTCGCCCTCCCCATGCGTCCATGTTCTCCATGTGTCCCTCTCGACCTTTGTTCCTTGTTGGCCAGACCTGTATTGGACAAGTGCTATAGGGGTGTCTCTCACCATTGCAAACAATCACACACTAGCTATCTTCGTGTATCTCCTCGCCTCGCTTTTCTATCTCGGAGATGCATGCATGATATGTTCGCCTAAGAAATGAAAAAACACACACTCTCTCTCTCTAATTTATCGTTGGTTGTCACTTTCTCTTTCACACACATACTCTTTTTGCACACCTGCTCATTCTCCTTCACACGCACTTGATCCCTCTCGACTTAGGCACTCTCCTCGGTCCATAGCATATTGATTTATTGAAAAGTCAAACATCACAAAGTTTGACCATGTATGTGGAGAAAAACAATTACATCTGGAACGACAAACATATACCATTACATTCACCATGAGATATAGTTTCGTACGATGTATCTTTGGTATTGAAGATATAAATAACACTTGTGTAAACCTGATCAAAGTTTCCAAAGTTTGACTTCTAAAACAATTACATGCACTGCATTATCGAGCGGATGGAATATCTCTTTCTCCCTCTCAGCTATCTGACGCACCACTCAGCCTTATCGAGGCTCCTCAATCTCTCTCAAACTTTATATCTCCCTGGTTCACACATACACATGTCTCGCTCGCGCTATATATATAGACCCATCCAACACTCCCCGCCCTTGTTCTCTCTCTATGTGACATGCACCCCCTTAATAAGTACCATAATCCCTCACTCCATCATAGGCGCAAGCACTCCCCCCTAAGTATGGTTATCTCTCACTAGCCATTAGGAACACACGTATTGTCTCCTTCCATCCATACGTCTATCTCGATATCTCCTGGGGTATCTTCTATCACGCACACACCTTGTCACTCGATACCCCACCCATGTAGTCCCATCACGATCTCCAGGGGATCTCTCTATGACAAACATACACTCTCTCCTCCCCATGTCTGCATTTTCTCTGTACGTCTCTCTCGACCTCTCTCCCTTGTTTGTCAGACCCCTCTTGGCCACGTGCTAGGGGTCTTGCTCTCTCAGTTGCAAACAACCACACACTATCTCCTCATCCTTGCTTCCGTTGTTGAAGATGCATGTGTGATATGTTTGCATAAGACACACCCGTTTTTTCTCGACTTTTATCGAGTGTTGTCCATGTCTCTTTCACACACGCACACACACTTTTTTCACTCACTCTTTCTATTTCACTCTCTCTCTCTAGTTAGGGACTCTCTCACGTCCATAAGCATATGGATGTTTTGAAAAGTCAAACCTCAGAAAAGTTTGACCAGGTATATGTGGAGAAAAACATTTACATTTGGAAAGATCATTAGATTCATCACAACATGTACTTACTTCATACTATCATTTATCTTTGGTATTGTAGATATAAGTAATTTCTTTATAAACTTGGTCAAAGTATCAAAATTTTGACTTTTAAAAAAATGTTGGAACTACATTTTCGAACGGAGGGAGTAGCTCTTTCTCTCTCTGCTATCTCTCGCGGGCCTCCCCTCTCACACGAACACTCTATACCAACGGATTATACGCTCACTGTGTCAGCGTATAGCTCTGTATATTGTTTAGTTGACCGGTCAACCAGTCCACATGCTGCCTTGTCAGCTCATGTTATGTATCTTCGTGTGCTGGCCCATGTGGCAGTGGGTGAAAATAAGTAAACTAGAGGCCCATCTGACACACGGTGAAGTAAGTTGAAACCACTCGGGGTAGCACCCCGCACGCTAGTAAATTGAGGGCTCATTGAGGACACACTTCTTCCGCGTGGAGGACGCACTCGCGCACAATTCACCACAGTGCGGCGGCATGCACAGAAGGACGCACTCGCGCACACCCAGCACACAACACACACCAGCACACGTGTACACCGGCGTCGCCGCCGGTTGAGATGGACGGCGAGGTAGCCAACAAGCGGAGGCGGCTCAAGCCAAAACCGCATCCGGCGAGCCTAGACTTCATCAATAGCCTCCCCGATGTTATGCTGCTCGTCATCATCGGCCTCCTCCCCACCAAATCTGCCGTGCGGACCGCCCTGCTCTCCTGACGGTGGCGCCCCCTCTGGCGCCACGTCCCCCTCAACCTCACCGTCGATAGCTGCCTCTGCGACAGGGATTGCAAACGCATGGCCGCAGTCTCCAAGATCCTTTCATCGCACCCTGGGCCAGCCAGACGCCTTGACATCCGCATGTTCAGTACCAACTGCAAGGTCCAACCCAAGTTCGACGAGTGGTTCTTATCCCCCGCCCTAGATCAGCTTGAGGAGCTCAGCTTTGAAGCTAGACGATGTCGCTCTCTGCCGCTGTCTGCGCTCCACCTCGCGCCAATGCTGCGCCGCGCCAGCTTCAGCTCTTGCTATCTTCCCCAGATTAATGCCGTGCCCGCCCTTATTCTCCCTCAACTCAAGCAGCTCTACCTCTTCGACGTTGTCATATCGAAGAAGGCTATGGAGCACCTGCTCCGCAACTCTACTGCTCTCGAGTACCTTCATCTTGAGTAGATCCACGGGTACATTAGCCTCCACATCACCTCAAGGAATCTCCGATGGATTTATGTGTCTTACTGGCCCCGCAACAAGACATCAATTGGGAAGAGATCACTCTAGCTGTTCCACATTATGGTCATTGAGAATGCGCCTTTCCTTGAGAGATTTCTTGTATCAGATCTAGAAGGTCCAACAAAAATCAGGGTCATTGACGCGCCAAAATTGACAGCATTGGTGCACTTGTCTGCCAAATTCTCCGAACTCTTTATTTGATCCATAATCATTCAGGTACATCACTCATCTTCTTCTCCGTCTTCTTGAAATTCACATTTTTAAATTTCTTCTTGATGTATTTACGACCGTCTTCCAGAAAATGATTCCCACAAGCTTGACCCAGTGTATGCGCACAGTGAAGATCTTGGCAATAAAACCTATCGGCCCCAATTTGGATCAAGTTATTGGATTCCTTATATGCTTTCCGTGCACGGAGAAGCTACTCATCGAGGTGAAACTTCTTTCCTATTAGTAAATGGTAATCACAACGTAGCTCAAATTTTTCGTAATTTTCCCAAATTACGATGACAAGTGTAGTGTTCAAAACTGCATCTACGCACTGCACCGAAAGAAATGTTTTTAGTATTTTTTCTCACGTGATCACCTGCATCGTTTTGTTGTTGTACTACTATAGTAGCCTAGGCTAGTCATAGTGGAAAGTAACTTAGACTACTCCAGTAACTCTATGGTTACCCTAAGAGCAAGTACTACCTCCGTCCTAGTTTACTCTTCCTATTTTATAGTATCAAAATTTGACCATAGATTTAACTGACAAAATGTTAATGCATGTCACTAAGAACTATATCGTTGGATTCGTATTTGAACATAATTTCAAATGGTGTAATTTTTAGTGACATGCAGTGGCATTTTCTTACGTAAATCTATGGTCAAAATTTTATACTAACTAAGAGGTAGTACAAAAGTGGGCTATAATGGCCCTCCACTATGTAGGGCAAAACACATGCCAAATTCACTTGTGATGCATTTGGCATCGATGCCCCTCCATTGCTCACCTGGTGCCCTAATCTGGATCACCTACTTTGCTCCGGTGCCAAATTAATAACTCACGCAATGAAAAAACACTTGCGTGGGAGAGAGAGAGGACTGAGGCAATAAAAAACACTTGTTTGGGAGAGTGAGAGGCTCGTGTAGTTGGTTTGATTGATTTTTTTATACATGTGGGTCTGTGTGCACAGCGGTGCTAACTCTCTCACATCGCGAGAGCGGTGCAAAAATCTTTTGACTTGACATCGATGTGTATTATGTGGCATACTTTTACGAAAGATGGCATCGACCACATAGTGGAAGGCAACAAATTCCCAAACTCTTCACGTACTCCTAGGTAAATGAGAGGAAAGAGAAAGAGAGAGAGAGAGAGTGAAAAAAATATCACTAGCCAGCCAACCCTATCGTATGAGCGAATGATATTGGTACCTCTTGATGACACGGCAATCTTATATAGCCAGCTACTCTAATATGTTCTCTTCTTTTGCAGATAAAAAAAGACCCGAAAGTGAAAAATGTGCTGCACTATAACAATCTCATCGAATGCCTTGATCTCCATCTTAAATAATTTGATTTGATCGACTACAGAGGCAGCACATCTGAGATTAAATTGGCCAGGTTCTTTGTTCTGGGGGCAAGTGTGCTCAAGGTAATGAGGTTTGGCGTTCTCTGGCGCAACAATGAATGGAATGCTGATCACCGCAAGCGTCTAAGCCTAAATGACAAAGTCTCCGCAGAAGTTGAATTTGTTTTTGAAACATCAAGTGGCCAGAGACTCGAAAACTTATTTGCCCATTAGTGACTTGTCAGGGCAGTGGATTTTAGTTTGTACGATAATGCTGCATCCACCTAAAGTAACGGAAGTTCTTACATAAACTTCCTAGTAATTCCCTCTTCGTAGGTGCAACATTACTCCTAACATTTGTAATATCAGTTTGAAACTTGTAATATTGTCGTGTCCTATTCCTGCATTTTCAAAATCCTACGAATCAAATAGGTCCTGAGTTGGTGATGATGTTGTGCCTGCCATCTTTCACCAATAGCCGTCAGATCTAGATTTGACGCATACAAACCAAACTTCTCCAGTTTTGCAAAAAGATGCCCGCACTTGTTCCCTATTTACAACAACTCCTTGTCTCTCACAATCAGCCTTATCTCCTCCCCACCACATCTAGAAGGCCATGGAAAAATCTGGCGCGATGGCCGCTGCCGGCGCCGTCCACCCCCCAATCTTGGTGTTCCGTGCAATGCACGGGCATCTACGCAAGGGAAATTATGTCGAACACGGCTAGTTGTAAGCAGGCTAGGTCTACAACCATGATGATAGTGACTGCAGACAGTGAGGCTGACTATGGTGTGCCGAACACGGCGCCTATACTCAGGTGTCATCTCCGACGTAGGGTCTTGTCACTTCACTATGAGGAGCAACACGTAATAATTTGACCAACAGGTAGTACAGTGCTACTACATTGGTACTACTACTACTACTAGTACTAGCACCACCGTCTGGATTTAGTAGTACTACCACGTCCATCTGGATTTAGTATTTGACTGGCAATATCTAGTAATGCATGTCACAGAAATGTACTACTCCCTCTGTAAATAAATACATGGTGTATTGTTTTATTCCTATCGGCGAGATAACTCAATGTATTTTTTGCTACTTAATAGGATTACATGCAATGAACTAACCACTATATGTATTGTTTGGTAGTCTCAAGTCATTGAAAGCATGCACGGGCACGGAGGGGGACGCAACTTCATTGACTTACTGCACCTGCCTTTGGGTGTATGACACGTGGGCCCAACGGGTGGCTGGCCAACCTGTCATACAGCCAAAGGCAGGTGCAGTAGAGGGGCGAGGAGTAGATGGCCAACACGCACGTGAATTCAACGCGGTCTGCACTTCTCATATAAAGGCTCCCGCCAGTCCAATCTACGAAATCCTACACACCTACGCACCCAAGGGCAAGAGTGATCACTCCAATCCAAGATCAGTTGACTAGAAGCTAGACCCATGGAGGCGATGAGCGCGAGCATCAGCTGGCTGTGCCAGATGGTCCATAACGTCGGCCTGCGGCCCAGCACCGAGGAACGTCTCCAGGTAGTGCTTGAGGCCGCCAGGGCGAGGGGCTGCTTGGACGACAGCTTCGTCTCCTTGTTCGACGAGGTCCTCGTCGGCTTCCTCGACAAGTTCACCGTCGTCAAGAAGCTCGCGGACGACCTTGACATACGCCTCCAGCCCACGCGCCTAGGCTCTGCGATGCCTACCACCCTCAATGGCCTCTATGGTGACAACCTCTTCGACGCACTGGTGGCCCTGCGATTGCCCGCCGTTGCACCGGAGAATGTCCACCTCGAGGTCGCGCTCGCCACGCAGCGCCTGGCGTAGCAAGACACCATCTACATAATCACCCACGTCTACACGCAAATCGTCCACAAGGACTACTACATGCAAGAGGAGGACGATAGGACGCTGGCCTTCTTGGACCACAGGGTAACCTTGGATGGCATTGTTCAGAAGCACGTTGAGCTTGCCGCCAACGCCGCTGCTCCTCACACGTCGGTTGGTGACCCGGTGCACTAGGGCGTGAGGATGTTGTTGATGGATCCGTATGTATCTTTATCTTTCCGTCAAATCCATGTAGTAGTATATGGTACTACTAGTAATTATCTTACCTTTCGCATCAACTTCATAATTTTCCTACGTACTCCATGCATGAACTGCACCAGAACCAAACTTCTCATTACTCTAGGGAAAATCGTTATTTCTATCTATCGGTCGCGCCATGGAGCAGAACCAAATTTTACAAGTTACAAGTTCAAAAGGAAAAGCATGTCGTGTTCACGTCGCACCCCCACACAGTTGGTCCGGCACGCTGCTCAAGGGGGAATGCGTGCTGTGTTGCATTTTCACTTACAAGTGGGACCACAGTTGAGCAAACCGACTATCAGCAAACCCCCACCCCACCCACCGCGCGATGGCTGAGAAAACAGGAGGGAGAAGACATGGCTGTAGCACAGACTCCAAGAAAATTGGTGTTGGATGGGACTCGTGTGTGTGGCGTGTCTCGTACTGCTAGACATGAATGCTAGTTATGGCCCATGCCACCCCACTATATCGAGGTGCTGGTTACGTAGAACAAATTTCCTGGAGTCCGTGCTCAGCCCTCCTCTATCTCTCTTCTTAGCCAGCCAGCAGACGCGCAAAGCCCATCGTTTGTTTGCTAATATGCGGTCCCACATGTGAGTGAAAACACAAGAGGACCCACTGAACCTACACATCTTTTACCTCATCGTGCTGGTTATGAAAAACAAATCCAATAAAGATCTTCGGTGGCCGCTTTTGGAGTTACTCAAGAGTAGTAAGATTCTATTTACAGTTTAAACCAAGATGCACATCACGTGGCTTCAACTACCATTCTATTTTCTTGCATGACACGACCTGGATGCTGGATGTCCCACGTGTCGGCAAAAGGAGGAAGAACTCGACCAAATCTTCGGTTGTGCTCTCGGATTAGACTAGTTGTGCTAACTTGAAATTTTATGTAGAATGGATGCAAGTTTTTGTATTGGGAAGAAGAGTACAACGATATACTGTTAGAGCGCAATTTAGTAGATGTTCTAGCACTTTTAGCTAGCATAGAGGCTTAGAGATGAGACTAGTGCACTTGTTAATAGAATAGAGGCTAGACACGTCTACTTCTTTACACTCGAAGAAGAAAGAAGCACGCGGGATCGAGCCTCCGCAGATCAACAATGAATGCATCGAGAAGGCACTAATCCAACTTACAGGAGCAGTTATGGAAGTTGGATATCTTCTAAAATTTATTCTTGTGGTTCTTGTTTTTCTAGTCAAAATTTTGGTGATGTATTTCCATATACCAAAAAATCAATGATGAAAAAAAGATATGTGTTTGTAAAGAAAAATGTACGCGTCCGGGATGCGTCTGCACGTTCGGCGCACGGCCACCGCATCCGAGAAATGGCCCGAACACGACCCCATTGCCTTACCCAAACGGATAGAATCTGGGCAAAACGGAGGTCCGTTTGGGGTCGTGCGCTGGAGTTGGCCTTACAAGTGGGACAACAGTTGAGGAAACCGACTATCGGCAAACCCCGACCTCACCCGCCGCGCGATGGCTGAGTTAGAGAAACGACGAGGTTGAAGAGATTGTTGTAGCACGGACTCCAACAAATATGGTGTTAGATGGAAGTCGTGCTGGTGGCGTGTGCCGTACTCCTGGATGTGAATGCTTGTTCTGGCCCATGCCACCCTACTACTCCTACTACTTATAGTAGTAGTACCGAGGATTCGAGGTGCTGGTTAGGTATAGCGAATACATTAACATATGGCCTACCTCACACTGTGGCCAAATTTCCTGGAGTCTATGCTAGGTTAAAAAGTGTTCTTTGTGAGGATGGGTGGCTGGTCTCAAGTTTAAAACTTGTTGTATTACGTACGTAGACGTAGAGATAGTGCATCATGTGAAGCTAGTACAAATAGTGTACTATTGTTGATTGACCTCATCTGATAACCTGTTGCAATGCACGTACAATTATGTATTCGGAAAATATTTTTTTGCCTCGTCGCAGAACCCACTCAGAGAAGCGACTCGAAAGCCATTCATGAATTTAGTAAGTTTATCACAGGGATATCGTTTTATTACATACAACATGTCATCAACCCACAACGACAATGAGGATACATTATAAATACTAAAGTTTTCATCACACAACAAATAACAAGCAATGAAATGAACTTCAACTCAACCAATCCTCGGCGTTGGAAACGCTTTCTTTGAACCACAAGTGATTCTCTGGGAATGCCCAGCTACTGTCAATCTCGAGACCAACGCAGGACTGATCATCCAGGCTGAAGCGACCTACTATATCACGACCAGGGTAGGGAACCACCGCAATGTCCGATGTATAGATACAGTTGCTTCTCATAAATGGTAGTAACGTTGTGTCAATAGCAGGTGGATCGCCTTTCATCATCATTGGATAGTTTTGTCCAAGGAAGAGCGAGTTTGCTCCAAGACTATCAATACTATACCAGAGAGAAGGTGTTGGCGCTAGCATACTAGTATCCATCCCGAATACCATACAACGGGTGTCGGAATAGGTCCGGAGAGTGCGACCATGGGAGACAACACCCGCTTCCTTAGTAGTAACATCAGCAGTGGGTTGTATATAGACAAGAAGGAGTGATCCATCGGAAGTGGCCAGGCGCCACTGAGTATATCGGCCCTCCTCGTCCTCATCTCCCCCTTGGTTATAAAAATTTTCAAGTATAGGTGGTGGAATGTCCACAGGACCTTGGAAACACAAGAAGAAGGTTAATTAGTAGAGAAGGGAAACTTGCTAACTCGCATGCATGTGGATGAAACAATTATAATTAGGGTGGAAGACAAACGTACCGAAACTACGAGGATCCCATGCAAAAATAGTGCCACGAGTGGTGGCAGCAAACACAAGACCCTCGTATTCCATTGCATCACAGTACACATCTGTGTATAGAAACTGATTTTTGAGCAATATCCATCCAGTCGAACCACGAAGGACGGCAACAAACTTGCTGAAGATAGCAACAACTTGATAGTTCTTGTAATTCCAAGAGCGGTTGGGAACTCGAGAAATTGCTATCTTCCATAGACGACAGTCACCATGATCATATTTGAACATACGTAGATCATCTGTGTGCTCAACCTCAGGGCACTCGGAGATTTTTGGAAGTGGAATCCGCTGACGAGTGTACACATTCAGAAGTTCCCATTCAAAATTGTACCCAATATAAACAACCCAATCTCCATGTGAGCCTACCCAAGCCTTGCCCTCAAGGGATGGCATCTTAACATCATACATATCAATATCAAGGGGCATCAACTTGCACAAGGCGAGGCTTCCCTCATCCCCGCGCTAGTCAGCAGGGTCATGGCGAAGAAGATAGGGGAGATCAAACCGCTCCTGGACCCTTGGGTTCCTTGTAATGATGTTATTAGTTGAGTCGAGAATGTTCTTGAACGAACCTGCCATGCTAGCCGAGGTGATGACGTCGCACCGATCAATGAGTTCCCCCACCATGTCATCTTTCAGATCGGGGCAAGTATAACGGGGTCGTTTCCGGCTTGTTCCATCCATGGAGAAGATGATCGAACAATGGCAGAAGGAAGGGAGAAGGCAAATGGAGGAGGGAGGAAGAGCATGCGACATCAGTTCCAAATCAAGAGGGAAAGGCGAAGAGTCGGTGGACGGTTGCCAGTTTGCCACGGTACATGAAGAGTCGCCCCGGCCTACACGTCCTTTCGGAAATTGTACAAAAGGACTCGCCGTCGTCTCACTGACATGTTGGAACGGGACCACATGTCAATGAAACATGGGGTGTAATTTCTCGTGCAAAATGCGATCTGGACGCGTTGGCCCGAGGTGCCGCATTAGTTATCGACCTTTATTTTTTAACATACAATCTGAGTGGATAGCTCCTGTGGTCATCACACGTGAGCGGATATATAGGTGGGCTAGGTGGGCAGGCGGCAACAATCTAAGTGCTAAAAGAGCTGATCTCGAAAAAAGAGTTGATCCAATGCTTGGTTTTGTTTGGATTTTCCAACTATGACCATTGGATAGAGTGAATCAATGGCTTACGTTCAAAGTTATTCTCGCAGTACTATAGAATGGTATAGGAACATGGAGAGATTTGGTTGATTTTATATCGCTGAATAATATAAAATATTATGAGTGCAGACGCTCCACCCCGAGGTTTGTAGCTCCTTCTCGGTCGTTGGGAATCTATGTTCTTCCACTCTTTCGTTTAAGACATGAGCTTTGTTCATCCTGTTGTCGACACGCGGGACATCTATATGCATACATTTTACAAAATCATAGTATATGCCTCCATAACACACGGGACATCTAGCATCAAGGTGGCGTGTCATGCAAGAAAATGGAGATATGCAGTGCGTAAGTGAATCGTGCACTTCGATTGCACCTAGTACTATGATGACCCACAAGTATAGGGGATCTATCGTAGTCCTTTCGATAAGTAAGAGTGTCGAACCCAACGAGGAGCAGAAGGAAATGATAAGCGGTTTTCAGTAAGGTATTATCTGCAAGCACTGAAATTATAGGTAACAGATAGTTTTGTGATAAGATAATTTGTAACGAGCAACAAGTAACAAAAGTAAATAAAGTGCAGCAAGGTGGCCCAATCCTTTTTATAGCAAAGGACAAGCCTGGACAAACTCTTATATAGAAGAAAGCGCTCCCAAGGATACATGGGAATTATCGTCAAGCTAGTTTTCATTACGTTCATATGATTCGTGTTCGGTACGTTGATAATTTGATATGTGGGTGGACCGGTGCTTGGGTGCTGTCCTTACTTGGACAAGCATCCCACTTATGATTAGCTCCTATTGCAAGCATCCGCAACTATAGAAGAGGTATTAAGGTAAAGCTAACCATAGCATGAAACATATGGATCCAAATCAGCCCCTTACGAAGCAACGCATAAACTAGGGTTTAAGCTTCTATCACTCTAGCAACCCATCATCTACTTATTACTTCCCAATGCCTTCCTCTAGGCCCAAATAATGGTGAATTGTCATGTAGTTGACGTTCACATAACACCACTAGAGGAGAGACAACATACATCTCATCAAAATATCGAACGAATACCAAATTCACATGACTACTAATAACAAGACTTCTCCCATGTCCTCAGGAACAAATGTAACTACTCACAAAGCATATTCATGTTCATAATTAGAGGGGTATTAATATGCATATAGGATCTGAACATATGATCTTCCACCAAATAAACCAACTAGCATCAACTAGGAGGAGTAATCAACACTACTAGCAACCTACATGTACCAATCCAAGACTTAGAGACAAGAATTGGATACAAGAGATGAACTAGGGTTTGAGAGGAAATGGTGCTGGTGAAGATGTTGATGGAGATTGGGCCCCTCACGATGAGAGGAGCGTTGGTGATGACGATGGCGATGATTTCCCCCTCCTGGAGGGAAGTGTCCCCGGAAGAACAGCTCCACCAGAGCCCTGGATTGGTTCTGCCAAGGTTCCACCTCGTGGCGGCGGAGTCTCGTTCCGAAAGCTTGCTTATGATTTTTTTCCTTAACGAAAGACTCCATATAGCAGAGGATGGGCATCGGAGGGCCACCAGGGGGCCCACGAGGCAGGGGGCGCGCCCAGGGGGTAGGGCGCGCCCCCACCCTCGTGGCTGGTGAGTGGCCCCCCTCTGGTACTTCTTGCGCTCAGTATTTTTTATACATTCTGGAAATAACTTTCGTGAAGTTTCAGGACTTTTGGAGCTGTGCAGAATAGGTCTCTAATATTTGCTCCTTTTCCAGCCTAGAATCCCAGCTGCCGGCATTCTCCCTCCTTATGTAAACCTTGTAAAATAAGAGAGAATAGGCATAAGTATTGTGACATAATGTGTAATAATAGCCCATAATGCAATAAATATCGATATAAAAGCATGATGCAAAATGGCCGTATCATACTACGCAATGTTTTTTCTCCTCGATGGCACGTGAATAGTGCACGTACTCATTGACAGAGCACGGGATGGTAGCCATGGACATGGTCGGCCCTTTTTGAAAAGAGTACTAATAAATACGTAACTTTGATGTGTCCCGTCAACTCGCAGAACGACGAGAAGCTTGCTTACAACGCCTACTCCCTCGCCAACGCGTGCGTGCTGGCTCGCAGAACAAGGAGAAACTTTTGCTTACAAGCGGTGGACGTGCAGCAGTTCATTTGGTGTCAGATTGTGAGAAGTAGTACCATCATTATTGTTCGACTTCCAGAAGAGGAGAAGAGCCAAGCGCAAGGTCATCTACTAATCTTGTAAAGTAATACTATAGCCAAAGCTGGTCCACCTTTTTAGAGCGTGGTCAATTAATATAGGTGGCTCTTGAAGCAGCACATCATTTAGAGCAAGTACTCTCTTCGTAGGATCAAAGGAAGTGAAACAAAAGTTGGAGTGGATGCTAGATTCCCAATTAAAACATGATTACATAGAAAAAATCCTATAGCATTCTATCCTATGAATCAAACGACCAATGTAGGAAAATTATGCGGGGGGTCTCTCCAACAGTGTTCCTCGGCTCGCACCTAGCATTACGATGCTCGAACTTGGAGTCATTCATCTGGTACACTTGGCATCTCAGATCTAGTACTCCAATATTAGGTTGGCTCTATGTGATGTGGAAACTTCATATACTAACCGGATGCTGGCTATACTACTACGGTACTCACACTCCAAGAAGTGACTCGAAAACCATTCATAAATTGAGTCTATGACACACATTTGCAAATGTATCATTTATTACATACAACAAGTCATCAACACACAACGACAACGATGATACATGTTGGATTATAGATTATTTCCAACAAAACATTCTAGTAAATACTTAAGTTTTCATCACACAACAAATAACAAGCAATGAAATGAACTTCAACTCAACCAATCCTCGGCATTGGAAACGCTTGCTTTGAACCATAGGTGGTCTAGGAAGGGCCAGCTATTGTCAATATCGACAGCTGTAAGTGCATCTAGTGCCGCCTCTAGTTGGTTTTGGAGTATTGACGACAAACCTAGTTGAGGGACTAATGTGTTTGTGATAATTGCAGGATAACATAGGTAGAAGTCCCTCATTGATTCGGTTTTCCTACCAGAGATGACCCCTAAAAATGTATAAAGACATTGATGTCAAAGGTGGTATATGAAGATATTCACATTGAAGACTATGACAAGAGAAGACACCGCATGAAGCCTATGGAGCTCGAAGACTTAGATATTTCGTAGTTCTTTTTCTTCTGTGTTGAGTCATAGGAACCACCGTACTGTTAAGTGGGGTCCAAGAGAACCAGTCAAAATGACTGAAGTGATGCTTAAACATAACCTATGTCTTCGAGTGAAGACTATGAGAGCGAATCTTGTCCAGAGTTGGACAAGTCAGCTTTGCTTGTAGCCCAAGTAAAGTTGCCGTGTGAGTTTGAAATCTAACGGTTGGAATACATGTCAGTTCCTTAGTTACCCATGGTCATTTTGGACAAATCAGGTCGGGTTGCCTAGTGGCTATAAATAGCCCACCCCCTACAACCATAAACGGTTGGCTGCTCAGATTCAAAGTACGGCTTTTGTCGTTTGAGAGCAACCCGCCTCGAAGCCTTTGAGAGAGAATTCCTTGCGAGGATAAAGCCCTAACCACCCAGAGCCAAAGAGAATTAGGAATCACTTAGGTCTTCTTGTCTGTGTGATCTGAAGACTTATTACACTTGAGGACTGTGCATCCTCCAGCCGGTTAGGCGTCGCGTTCTGAGCATCCAAGAGACATTGTGGATCGCCGGTGAACGAAGTCTGTGAAGGTTTGGGAGTCTACCTTGAAGACTTAGCAGAGTGATTGGGCGAGGTCTGTGTGACCTTAGCTCAAGGGGAATACGGTGAGGACTGGGTGTCCTGGACTGTGTGTCCTCAGGTTTAAATACCTAGCCGCCCTAACCAGACGTACAGTTGTCACAGCAACTGGAACTGGTCCAACACATCATTGTCTTCAATGAGTCACTGGTTTCGTCCTTCCCTTCTCTTTACGTACTGTTACTCCTTGTGAAGTCATTGTATGATTGCACTATCTTTTATCTTCACTGAGTGACTGCTTGTTCTGTTTGACTTCATAATATCTTCCTACCTAATCCTTACTACATTGCAGCTATTTGTCATTGTGCTTTCACTCTATTGAATACTTGACTATGGCTTGCCTAGTGTACTCTACCTTCCGCTGCAGGGTAATAGGTTTATTTCTACTTTTTGTCTTCATAACTTCCACGTTTTGAAGACTTCCATAAAAATCGCCTATTCACCCCCCTCTAGTCGATATAACGCACTTTCAATTGGTATCAGAGCAAGGTGCTCCCTTGTTCTGTGTGATTCGGTTTAACCACCTGGAGTTTTAGCTATGTCGACTGCAGGGATAATTAAAGTCTCTGCTGCGTGCCCCGTCTTCGATGGAACTGAATATCCCTATTGGAAGAATAAGATGCGCATGCATATTGAAGCCATTGACGTCGACCTATGGTATGTCGTCAAGAACGGCGTTCCCAAGGCTGGAGAAGGTGTCACTGCTGCTGATGTCAAGAAGTTTGTTCAACTGGACTCTACTACCAAGAACATCATATGTGGTCATCTGACCAAAGGACAGTATGGCCGTGTGAGTGCTTTGGAAACATCTAAGCTGGTCTGGGACTGGCTCTCCAAGGTCAACGAAGGCGTCTCAACCCAGAGAGATCAGAGAATCAGTGTCCTTCGCAACCTCTTCAACCGCTTCAAGCGAAATGACAATGAGAATGTCCAGCTCACGTTTGATCGACTCACTGACATCACAAATGAGCTTCAAGCCCTCGGCGCTACTGAGATCACCAAGCATGAACTCATCAAGCCACTACTGAGATCACTTGACAGTTCGTTTGACACCCTAGCCCTGATGATTCAAGAACGACCTGATTTCAAGACACTCGATCCGTCCGACATACTTGAGAGGCTCAACACACATGAGTTTCAGCTTTTTGAGAAAAGAGATATCTATGGTCCAAACTATGGGCGAACTTGTGCCTTGAAGGCAAAAGCTGTCTCCTCATCTGAAGAAGAATCTGATAGCAGTTCTGATGATCCTGAAAACATTGGAAAGGAACTTGCTATGCTTGTGAAGAAGTTCCAAAAATTCACCAAGAAGAAAGGCTTCAGAAAGTCTTCACGATCAAGCTCAAGGAATGATGAAGCTTCTGCTCATGACTACAAGAAGAAAACATGCCACAAGTGTAAGAAAACTGGACACTTCATCTCTGAGTGTCCGCAGTGGGACAATGAGAACAAAAAGAAGAAGAAGAGCAAGGAATATGACTCTGACGATAAGAAGAAGAAGAAGAAATACTCAAAGTCTTCTTCCAAGTCTTCCTCAAAGTCTTCATCACACAAGAAGAGCTCATCTGGCAAGGCACGTGCGTTTGTTGGCAAGGAAATGGATTCAGAGGAGGAGTCCGCTTCTGAGGAGGCGGAGGTGGAGTTTGAGGAGGAGTCTGATTCTGGCGTTGCAAGTCTAGCTACAACATATGTTGCCAAGTCCATCTTCAACACTGAAGACAATGACTTCACCACCGACACCGATGCAAATGACAAGGACTACTCTACTCCTACCTATTGCTTCATGGCACGCGGTGCCAAGGTAAACACACGCACTACTCACTATCAAACATCTAGTGACGATGACTCTGATTGTGGTTCAAGACCTAGCTACAAAACACTTGCTAAAATTGCAACTGAACAATAGAAAGCCAGGGAACATATTCAAAAACTGTTAGACAAAAGCGATGATCTGTTGGGCGCTGAAATGACTCGATCTGAGTCCTTAATTGAAGACATAAAAAATCTTCACGTTAAGTATGAGGAACTTGAAAGTCGTCATGAAACGCTCTCAACAACTCATGCAAAGCTTTCCTATGATTATCTTCAAAGGAAGCAAGATCTTGAGAAATTGAGAGCGGCTCATGAAGATCTTCAAAAGGAAAATGAGTCACTTCGCGCCGAACAGATCAATTCCGCTCAGGAAGGATTTGAACCACCATGTCTTAAATGCATTGAGCGTGATAATGCTACTTCTGTTGCTGAATGTTCTACTGCTGCTACTGTTGCAATATCTTCAACTGTTGATGTGGTAACTAACCCCTCTGCTGAGGATACCACTGCTATTGCTGATGAGAATGCTAGATTGAAGACATTGCTTGAAACAGGGATGTACAAAAGCCTTAAAGGGCATCAGACACTATGTGATGTCCTCAAAAGGCAGATTCTGAACCGAAACCCGTGGAAAGAGGGTGTTGGGTTCGTAAGGAAAATGAATGCTGACGGCTCTTACTGGAAACCTGAACAATACCCTAGAACCACATGGGTTGCTGCAAAGGAACCTTCAGCAGATTCATCCAATCTGTCTGGCTTCACTTGTGCTAACCCCATTGTCATTGATGAATCCTTTGATGCAAACTATAAACTGTTTAAGAATTGGAATGGTGAAGTGTTTGCCAGGTACATTGGTACTAACTGCAGGAATGGACCGCCTATGAAGAAGATCTGGGTGCCCAAAAGGTGTTTGGAAAATCTTCCTGTGAATGTCGTCATGACACCACAAATGAAGAAGACTAACCCCAGACCACAGGCTTCATACAGACAGAGGACTCACCTGAGTCGCACTAACGCAAATGTTTTGCAGGGAAACCATACTCAGGCCTATGAATATGAGCGCGGTTCATCAAACCGCCATGTTCATAAGACCAAGGACTATTATGCTTATTCTTATGAGTACTATTGTCCGCCTGCAAGACTTTTTGCTAGAGCTCCAAAGCCAAAGTTCTCAGACGCTGCACTTAGACTTATTGCTTCCAAGCCACCCTTGAAGATGTGGGTGGCTAAGAAGGCTTAACTCTCTTTTGCAGGGAAAGGTCTCTAGCAGAAAACCAAAATCGTTTGACGCTATTGCTGGGGACCTTAAACATCTTGTGGGGCGCAAAATCAAATGCTCGAATGGTCTTACTATGTACTTCGTTCCTGAATCGCTTGCTACTCTCCCTATCAGTCCTAATCTGGATCTAAGCTTTCATAACCCACTGGTTCATCAAATGTTTTTGCTTCACAATTCTCTTCGTGAAGCCTATCCCCCTAACTGCACTGTAGGGTACGACACCAGCGTCTTCAGAATGGATTATTGATAGTGGGTGTACCAACCACATGACTGGCAAAAGAAGCCTTCTTATGGACTCAACCTTACGTCCATCCGACAAGAGCCACATCACATTTGCTGACACTGGTAAAAGTAAGGTATTGGGTCTAGGTAGAGTTGCAATCTCAAAGGATCAACACATGGATAAAGTCATGCTTGTTGAATCCCTTGGTTTCAACTTAATGTATGTCTCAATGCTTTGCGATTTGAACATGATCGTAATATTTGGAAAATATCGTTGCCTTGTTCTAATGGAATCTAACAAGTCTCTAGTGTTTGAAGGGTATCGGAAAGATGATTTTTACGTGGTAGATTTCTCAGCAGGACCACAGCTTGCCGTATGTCTTCTAGCAAAAGCTTCAGAATGCTGGCTCTGGCATCGGAGGCTTGGGCATGCTGGCATGAGGAACCTCCACACCCTTGCAAAGAAGAAGCATGTCATAGGCATCAAGGGCGTCAAGTTCAAGAAAGATCACTTATGCGGTGCCTGTGAAGCAGGGAAGATGACGAGAGCCAAACATCCCTCGAAGACAATCATGACAACTACTCGACCCTTCGAACTGCTCCACATGGATCTTTTCGGTCCCACTCATTACTCAACTCTCACTACTACTGCTTGTCTCTATGGCTTTGTCATTGTTGATGATTATTCTAGATATACTTGGGTGCACATAATCCTCTACAAGACTGAAGTGCAGGATGTCTTCAGACGCTTCGCCAATCGAGCAATGAACAACTATGGCGCCAAGATAAAGCACATCAGAAGTGACAATGGCACTGAATTCAAGAACACTGGCCTTGATACATATCTTGATACCTTGGGCATCACACATGAATTCTCAGCCCATACACGCCACAGCAGAATGGCGTCGTCGAACGCAAGAACAGAACACTCATTGAGATGGCCCGAACGATGCTAGATGAATACAAGACTCCAAGAAAATTCTGGCCTGAAGCCATTGATACTGCATGCCATACAATCAATCGTGTTTATCTTCACAAGCTTCTGAACAAGACATCATATGAGCTCCTTACTGGCAAGAAGCCAAATGTCAGTTACTTCAGAGTATTTGGCGCTAGGTGCTAGATCAAGGATCCACATCACACTTCAAAATTTGCACCAAAAGCACATGAAGGTTTTATGCTTGGATATGGAAAGGATTCGCACTCCTACAGAGTCTTCAATCTCTTTCATTATAAAGTGGTTGAAATAGTGGATGTGCGATTTGATGAGACTAACGGTTCACAAAGAGAACACCTGTCGAATGTGCTAGATGAAGTTCCATCCAGCGAATCAATCAAGCTAATGGGAACTGGAGAAATCATACCCTCTAAAGCTCAACCTGAAGAGGAACTTATCATCTCCGCACCTGATCAACCTAAAGACAATGCTCAGCCTGAAGACAATCCCACTAACAATGACAATGATCAGCAAGAGCAAAACCTTCGCCCTGTACATCCTCGTGTTGCCAATGAAGTGCAGATTGAGAGAATAATTGACAGCATCAATGCACCCGATCCGCTCACTCGATCAAGGGCAACTCAGCTGGCAAATTTCTGTGGGCACTTCGCATTCGTCTCAATAACAGAACCCAAGAAAGTTGAAGAAGCCTTCATGGAACCTGAATGGATTCAAGCTATGCAAGAAGAGCTTCAACAGTTTGAGCTGAATAATGTATGGGAACTGGTTAAGCGTCCTGATCCTCGGAAGCACAACATAATAGGCACCAAATGGATATACCGCAACAAGCAAGATGAGCATGGTCAAGTTGTCAGAAACAAAGCTCGTCTCGTTGCTCAAGGATATACTCAAGTGGAAGGCATTGACTTCGATGAAACATTTGCTCCTGTGGCTAGACTTGAAGCTATACGCATACTGCTGGCCTATGCAAATCATCATAACATACTTCTATATCAAATGGATGTGAAAAGCGCCCTTCTCAATGGCAAGATTGAAGAAGAAGTGTATGTTGCACAACCGCCTGGCTTTGAAGATCCAAAACATCCTGACATGGTATACAAGCTCAACAAGGCACTGTATGGCCTCAAACAAGCCCCTCAGGCCTGGTATGACACACTCAAATACTTCCTGAAGAGCAAAGGCTTCATACCTGGTTCCCTAGACCCCCACTCTCTTCACGAAGACATATGATGGTGAACTGTTTGTGTGCCAAATATATGTGGATGACATTATCTTCGGCTGCACCAATCAGAAGTATAGTGAAGAGTTTGGATATATGATGCAAGAGCAATATCAGATGTCCATGATGGGAGAGCTGAAGTTCTTCCTCGGTCTTCAAATACAACAGCAACGCAACGGCATCTTCATATCTCAAGAGAAGTATCTCAAAGATTGCCTAAAGAAGTTTGGTATGCAAGACTGCAAAGGCTTCACGACGCCAATGCCAGCCAAGCATCATCTGGGTCTTGACGACAATGGTAAAGAGTTCGATCAAAAGGTATACCCCTCCATGATTGGTTCTTTGCTTTATGTATGTGCATCTAGGCCAGATATTATGCTTAGTGTTTGCATGTGTGCTCGATTTCAAGCGGCACCAAAGGAGTCGCATCACTTAGCTATGAAGCGAATTATTTGATATTTGGCTCACACTCCAACTCTAGGATTATGGTATCCAAAGGGCTCAGAGTTTGATCTGGTTGGATTCTCAGATGCTGATTATGCTGGTGACAAGGTGGATCGCAAGTCTACATCAGGCACATGTCACTTTGTGGGACGATCACTTGTATGTTGGTCTTCAAAGAAGCAGAACTGTGTATCTCTCTCCACTGTTGAATCTGAATACATTGCTGCTGGATCTTGCTGCGCTCAGCTTCTGTGGATGAAGCAAACACTCAAGGACTATGGCATTCATCTGAAGCAAGTGCCACTCTACTGCGACAATGAAAGCGCCATCAAGATTGCCAACAACCCAGTTCAGCACTCGAAGACAAAGCACATTGAAATTCGTCATCACTTCCTCAGAGATCATGTTGTGAAGGAAGATATTGATATCATACACGTCAACACTGAAGAGCAATTGGCAGAAATCTTCACCAAGCCCTTGGATGAGAAGAGATTTTCCAAGTTACAGTGTGAGATAAATATCTTGGAATCCTCAAATGTCCTGTGATCAGGCACACATCCTAACACTTATGCATATTGATGACTTAGATGTGCAACACACGAATTAAAGTATATCTTCAATCAATGAAGACATACATTCTAAGTGTGAATACATTAATGTGGAATTTGACTTCGGAGCGCCACGATAATTGTGCGCCGTGTCTGGGTCTAATACTTCCTATACGGTGGGTAACGCCACCACCGAATGTTCTGTTTGAAGTGTTTCACTCATGGCGTTACATTTTCTATGTCTTCACATTTGGTTTGGCTTCAATCTCAACATGTCTTCATGATTATATTCACTATGTTGATTATATATATATATATACTAGTGTTCTGTCCTCTACAGCATTCACTTATAGCTATGTCTTCTTGTTGAATCTTTTGAACTAAGTGAATGTGATCGGACCCTAACCTCTCTATGCTTTCTATCTCAAACTCTATCTCTCCAAATCATATGCATTCTATTGAAACTGTCGAATGTCTTCTCTGCGTCCTTGTCAGCAGAAGATACAAAGACAAACATAAAGTCCGTTTTCAATGCTCATTCCTTCACCTGAAACCCGGAGAAGTGGGAACGACCACCCAACAAACCAGGCGTGCGTGGGACGTGGAACAACCCCCGATATGCTGCATGATGGCCACGTACCCCTCAGATGCGAATCGCCAGGGGCACCTATGTAATAACGCAGTGCCGCCCTTGTACCTATAAATACACGCCTCACCACAATCATTATCTCTTCTTCAACTCTCGCACGAACCCTAGCGCCACCGCTAGCCCTCGACGACGCCGGCGACGAAGCGCTTCACTGCCGCTACCTCTCCGACGCCGTCTTCACGTCGACCACGGACATCGTCCTCTCCGCCGTCGCCGTAGGTGTCCTCCATCGCCAAGTTAGGGCATGGAAGATCGAACTACTCGGCCTCCTCTTCCACTCCATCTAGCAGTTCTTCGTGTGGTAAATAAAACTTCCTTTGTACGGCCCCTTTGATCCAATAGCTTTATCACTTTCTACCACAAGCAGTTTCCATTCACACAAGTTGGATCTCTTTCATACTGCATCTCATAACATGCCTAGTATATTCACTTATGCTTCACAAAGTAGTTAGATTCCTCACTTGTACTGATCCGTGGATTCGTACAAATCTGGAACCAACTCCTTATCTATGAGTGAATGTCTTTGCACGATGAGGTCAATGTCTTCTAAACTGATTTATCTTCAAAATCTTCTGAGAATGCATATGACCTCTTCCCCTTCTCTCGCACCTTAATGCTGTCACAGGTACATGTCCGTGGGAGAATCCCTTGGTTCTCATAGTCTGCATTCATTTGCAGAATTCTTACAGTATCACATAAATTCTCCCGAAGCCAGTTCCTGTCTGTCCAGCAAGCGAAAGCCTTTGAAGCCTTTGAACGTATTGAAGCCTTTCAGTTTAAAGTTCATGGCTTCAGAGAAATCAGCAAGGAAGGGTGGCAGAAAGCGTCGTGGAGAAACATCAAGAGATCTGCCCGATGACCTCTCAGAGCTATACAAGACAGATCCTGAAGAGGATTACAATCAGCGCAAGACGCGAATCCAATGGATTCGACGCTATTGGGCAGAACAGTGGTTCAAGTACAGATTTGTGACCAAGGAATATGCTGAAAAGAATGCCATCAAGCGACCATGGGGAGACATCCTCTACAAAAATCTTAAACCCAGGACCAGAGATGAAGCCATTGAACGAGGCTTCTATCCCTGCATGGTCCGTGGACCACAGCCTGCGGATGCTGACCCGTCGTCTCTGCTATGGTGTCGTGACGATAATCTGTTTAAGCGCAACTTCCAGTTTTCCCAGAACTCAGCGAAGCAGAACAAGAAGACTTTGGGTTTAGATTTCAACCCTGGTCCCTCTGCTCCCCGTGCCGATGGAACTCGCGAAGCTTAACCCAATCTTCTTGGGCCCTTCTACAATCTTGAAGGCCTCATCACACACATCGTGGTTCAAGGGACGGCCGTGAATGAGCCTGTAGATGACGCTGAATCAGATGAAGCGCCTGCAGTGCTGAAGCCAAAGAAGCTGAA
Organism: Triticum aestivum; assembly: GCF_018294505.1. Taxonomy (NCBI): domain Eukaryota; kingdom Viridiplantae; phylum Streptophyta; class Magnoliopsida; order Poales; family Poaceae; genus Triticum; species Triticum aestivum. Next base: position 481,770,265 of record NC_057800.1, read on the forward strand.
GCAACCAAAAGCTTCAAAGCCGGCCTCTGCATCAAAAATCTCACGGGCGAAGCCACTGGCAACTGCACCTCCTAAAGACAGTGTGCAGTCTGAAGATATGTCACGCATCTCCAAGCCCCAGAAGGTCAAGATGCCTCTGCCACACACCGGCCAAGAGCTGACAGCTGCTGCCATTCTGTGCAATGATGCCATTGATCTGTCAAGTGATGAAGATCTTGCAGATGACGCTCTTGAGCAACTCATCAAGAGCAAATAAGAAGCAGAAATCTTCAATGATCTGCCTCTCTTTGATGTAACAATCATCCACAACTTCATTGATGAGTGGTTTGACACGCCCAACATCAGCTTCGATGATCTGCAACTTCCCATTGGCCTCAGTGTCGCCTTCCATGGCGCCATTGCTTCAGAGTTAGCTATCGCCCAGAGCATTGTTGAACTAAAGCAGAAGATTGACTTTGAAAAATCTCAGTTCAAGAAGTGAAGAACTTCAAGATTATGATGCACGAGCTCAAGGAAGCCTTTCTCAAGAAACGTGCAGAAGCTCAGGGTTCTCGTGAGCGCATGAAGGTTCTGGCTGACAGATGTGTGCAAGCCTACAATGAGGCTGAGAAGCGCAAGGCCCTTGGGCGTCCTGGCATCGACCCCAGGATGGCTGCAAAGAAGAAAAAGAAGCCCACTACGGCTGAACCCGACGCACCAAGGCAGGAAGCAGATCCCATTGTCTTCCCAACTAGCATGACTGGCCCGAAGCCAAAGCCCAGGTCAACTGCTTCAGAACTGAAGAAGACGAGGACTGCTGAGGCTGAAGCCAGGAAGAGGAAACATGCTGAAGCCTCTCCTACTGCCCCCTCCAAGAAGAAGAGGAAGACCAAGAAAGAACGGGCTGCTCCCACAGAGCCCTTGATTGTTGAACCCATCTCCATGGTTCACCCTGACGCTGAACCTCAAGAGCGCCAACTGACTGTCCATGAGCCTGCTTTCATAGGGGCTCATGAAGCTGAAGACATTCCAGCAGTTGATCCCATCGCTGCTGAAGACATTGGTCACCATGACCATGTTGAAGATGATGCAGTTCTTCCTCAGCTCGAGCACCAACAGGTATCATCGCCTGTGCTAACGCACATCGAACTCATCAGCATTGGTCGTCCACTGATGCCAATTGCGCAGGATGCTTCATGGGCCGATCGCCCACAAGAGGAAGAAGACTCTGAGGCCCAGCCAACACCAACTCCACAGGCGTCGCCCGCGTTGCACAGGCTTCGCAAAGGTCCAAGGCATCAAGTCTCTGTGTCTGAAGCTAAAACTACTGAAGACATTCCGGCTGCATCAGCCGATGAAGAAGAAGTACCACAAGCTGCTACTCCCCTGTCCCACCAAGAAGTGGTTCTCGAGGAGAACGTGATTGTGACCGACCCTCCAGCTCGCCAAGTGGAGGTTGAAAATCTTGAGGCTGCCACCACCAACACCACTGAAGCCACTGACGCTGTCATGGCTGAAGCAAATGTGGAGCCCTTACCAACAAAAGCACCAGAAGTTAGCGAAGCCACTGATCCCGCTGCTTCTGTTCCTGCGTCTGCTGCCGGTCCCCAGTTCGACTATCATGTTGAGCACAGGCCTTAGATACAGAAGCCAATCCCAAGATTGCCCAGGTTCCCAGGTCCTGCATCAGCACCTAGATCCTTCAATATCAATGGCTTCAGAGAAGACAACACATTCTTCAATAGCTCCAGGAACCCCTACTCAAGGGAAAGAATATCATATGATCGGTTTTGGAGCTATCCGCAGCGAAGCTATTACTCCTGCATTCTTACAATCAAGGTCGCATCTTCCCACACAAGCGTCTTGACATTGAAGCAATAGCTGGTCTACCCTGTCTAGAAGAAGCTCTGGATTGCTTCAAAGAGGTTGGATTGCTGCCGTTCGTCACTGACCAAGAGCATTGGAATGAAGAGTTGCTGCTCCAATTCTATGCCACACTTCACATCCGCGGGTATAACAGAGATCCGAAGACTTGGGTCCTGGAGTGGATGACAGGAAACGTTCATCATGAAGCCAAAGCCTTTGACATCATTGAGCTCACTAGTCTACCCACTCCTGGCGATCTCTACGAATCTAGCTGTCAACTTCACAGTGAAGCTGTAGAGAGCATCTTTCAGAAGCCTGAACCTAATATGAGTCAGATGCTTAGTATGATGAAGCCATTGCCCCAAGATGCTGCATATCCCAGGGAGTTCTTCGTTGAAGACCTTGAGTATCTGCCAAGGACTATTTATCACATCATAAGGCAAACTCTCTGGCCCATCAAAGGACATTCTCCACATGCCAAGCTGGAAGGTGCAATGAAGACTTTGGTCTTCTATATTCTTCATGGCAAATGCTTCAATGCACAGGACTTCTTCATCCGCCAACTTGCTGCATCGGGCTCTGATCTTTTTGGCTTGAAGTTCTATGCTCCATGGATAATGCGGCTAATTAAACTCCACTCCGCTATCTCATATCAGCCATTTGCTCGCAATCATCAGATCTTTCTGCCTGATGTGGATATGTCTGTTGAAGCCATTTATCCTGAGCCTGCCAAGGAACCTCTAAGTCTTCAGAATGCAAAGCATCAAAGTTTTTTCTCAAAATGTTGAAGGCGTTGAAGCAGTAACTCGTGTGTATCCTTTGGCTGGCACTACACGTGCACCGCATCCTGCTCTCACTAAAGCCACTGATAGCACCATTGCCCAACGACCCAAGAAGCACACTCGTGTTCTCAATGACCGAGAGCTTCTGGTGGCTCTTCATCAGAAACAGGATAGACATCATGACTGGCTGAAGCGTCAAATGCAAAGCCTCTTGGTGGATGTTAACCGCATTCACAATCTTGCCACCAAGAATGCCTTTGTTGCTCATGAAACCTCACGACGCACATGGAAAGGGCTGACGCTGATGTGTTCTGAAGATGATCTTCAAGAGGATGGCTTCTCTGAGCGCTTCAAGTTTGACTCCACACCTCCTCGAAGGGCAGCGCTGCGACGAACTCCATCTCTTGAAGACTCTGAGTTCTCTTCCTCTGCTGCAACTGTAAATGCCAGAGTCATCGAGGATGAAGACGATGCCACTTCACCGCCACCTCCTTCAGCACGCATCGACACTGCTCCAAGTTCTTCTGCACCGCCGAACACCACTGACGACCCTGCGGCTTCACCCATTCTTCATGGGAACGAGTAGATGCTCTATGTCTTCGAACCTTTTTGGTCCTTACTGACAAAAGGAGGAGAAGCATATGAGTTTGATAGTCTTCAAGCGGGTCCATATGGGCGGGTGCTTTATATCTTGCTTCGTGTTTACAACTCTTGTTTTGATACATTTGGTTCTTTGAGTTGTAACACTTAAACTCGATGGTCGTCTGCTACTTATTTGCCACCTTGTGATGCGATGATAAATTCCGCATGTGCAACGATAAATCCCGCACTTAGATCATTTTGCAGACGTCCATTTTCCATTATGCATGTCATTATCTTCACATACCTTCACATGCATAGTGGATTGTCATCATAAGTTGAAGTGGATCTCCACAAGCACAACCTGCCATGTGCATTTGCATTCCAAAAGCAAATTACTTATATGCACATCTTCAGGGGGAGCTCTTACAACTTATGAAGACAATTCCTTATCCTTTACAAGTTCACATATTGTATTCCCCGTTGAAAACTTCAACTAGTTTGTCATCAATCACCAAAAAGGGGGAGATTGTAAGTGCATCTAGTGCCGCCCCTAGTTGGTTTTGGAGTATTGACGACAAACCTAGTTGAGGGACTAATGTGTTTGTGAGAATTGCAGGATAACACAGGTAGAAGTCCCTCATTGATTCGGTTTTCCTACCAGAGATGACCCCTAAAAATGTATAAAGACATTGATGTCAAAGGTGGTATATGAAGATATTCACATTGAAGACTATGACAAGAGAAGACACCGCATGAAGCCTATGGAGCTGGAAGACATAGATCTTTCGTAGTTCTTTTTCTTCCGTGTTGAGTCATAGGAACCACCGTACTGTTAAGTGGGGTCCAAGAGAACCCGTCGTAATGACTGAAGTGATGCTTAAACATAACCTATGTCTTCGAGTGAAGACTATGAGAGCGAATCTTGTCCAGAGTCGGACAAGTCAGCTTTGCTTGTAGCCCAAGTAAAGTTGCCGTGTGAGTTTGAAATCTGACCGTTGGAACACGTGTCAGTTCCTTAGTGACCCAGGGTCATTTCGGACAAATCAGGTCGGGTTGCCTAGTGGCTATAAATAGCCCACCCCCTACAACCATAAACGGTTGGCTGCTTAGATTCAGAGTACGGCTTTTGTCGTTTGAGAGCAACCCGCCTCGAAGCCTTTGAGAGAGAATTCCTTGCGAGGATAAAGCCCTAACCACCCAGAGCCAAAGAGAATTAGGCATCACTTAGGTCTTCTTGTCTGTGTGATCTAAAGACTTATTACACTTGAGGACTGTGCATCCTCCAGCCGGTTAGGCGTCACGTTCTGAGCATCCAAGAGACATTGTGGATCGCCGGTGAACGAAGTCTGTGAAGGTTTGGGAGTCTACCTTGAATACTTACCAGAGTGATTGGGCGAGGTCTGTGTGACCTTAGCTCAAGGGGAATACGGTGAGGACTGGGTGTCCTAAGCTGCGTGTTCAGGACTGGGTGTCCGGGACTGTGTGTCCTCAGGTTTAAATACCTAGGCGCCCTAACCAGACGTACAGTTGTCACAGCAACTGGAACTGGTCCAACACATCATTGTCTTCAATGAGTCACTGGTTTCATCCTTCCCTTTTCTTTACGTATTGTTACTCCTTGTGAAGTCATTGTATGATTGCACTATCTTTTATCTTCACTGAGTGACTGCTTGTTCTGTTTGGCTTCATAATATCTTCCTACCCGATCCTTACTACATTGCAGCTATTTGTCATTGTGCTTTCACTCTATTGAATACTTGACTATGGCTTGCCTAGTGTAGTCTACCTTCTGCTGTAGGGTAATAGGTTTATTTCTACTGTTTGTCTTCATAACTTCCACGTTTTGAAGACTTTCATAAAAATCGCCTATTCACCGCCCTCTAGTCGATATAACGCACTTTCAACAGCAACGCAGGACTGATCATCCAGGCTGAAGCGGCATATATCAGGACCAGGGTAGGGAACCACCGTAATGTCCGAGGTATAGATACAGTTGCTTCTCAGAGAAGATTCAAATATTATTCATAGATAGACTTGATCATAAACCCACAATTCATCGGTCTCAACAAACACACCGCAAAAAGAAGATTACATCGAATAGATCTCCACAAGAGAGGGGGAGAACATTGTATTGAGATCCAAAAAGAGAGAAGAAATCATCTAGCTACTAACTATGGACCCATAGGTCTGAAGTAAACTACTCACACTTCATCGGAGAGGCTATGGTGTTGATGTAGAAGCCCTCCGTGATTGATGCCCCCTCCGGCGGAGCTCCGGAACAGGCCCCAATATGGGATCTCGTGGATACAGAAAGTTACGGCGGTGGAATTAGGGTTTTGGCTCCGTATCTGATCGTTTGGGGGTACGTGGGTATATATAGGAGGAAGAAGTACATCGGTAGAGCAACAGGGGGCCCACGAGGGCGGAGGGCGCGCCTCGGGGGGGGGGGGCAGGCGTGCCCCCCTACCTCGTGGCCTCCTGTTAGCTGGCTTGACATAGGGTCCAAGTCTCCTGAGTTGTATTCGTTGAGAAAATCATGTTCCCGAAGGTTTCATTCCGTTTGGACTCCGTTTGATATTCCTTTTCTTCGAAACCCTAAAACAGGCAAAAAACATCAATTCTGGGCTGGGCCTCCGATTAATAGGTTAGTCCCAAAAATAATATAAAAATGGATAATAAAGCCCAATAATGTCCAAAACAGTAGATAATATAGCATAGATCAATCAAAAATTATAGATATGTTGGAGACGTATCAAGCATCCCCAAGCTTAATTCCTGCTCGTCCTCCAGTAGGTAAATGATAAAAACAGAATTTTTGATGCGAAGTGCTACTTGGCATAATTTTAATGTAATTCTTCTTAATTGTGGTATGAATATTTAGATTCGAAAGATTCAAGACAAAAGTTCATATTGACATAGAATATAATAATACTTCAAGCATACTAACAAAGCAATTATGTCTTCTCAAAATAACATGGCTAAATAAAGTTATACCTACAAAATCATATAGTCTGGCTATGCTCTATCTTCACCACATAAAATATTTAAATCATGCACAACCCCGATGACAAGGCAAGCAATTGTTTCATACTTTTGACATTCTCAAAACGTTTTCAATCTTCACGCAATACATGAGTGTGAGCCATGGATATAGCACTATAGGTGGAATAGAGTGGTGGTTGTGGAGAAGACAAAAAGGGGAAGATAGTCTCACATCAACTAGGCGTATCAACGGGCTATGGAGATGCCCATCAATAGATATCAATGTGAGTGAGTAGGGATTGCCATGCAACGGATGCACTAGAGCTATAAGTATATGAAAGCTCAAAATTAAACTAAGTGGGTCTGCATCCAACTTGCTTGCTCATGAAGACCTAGGGCATTTTGAGGAAGCCCGTCAATTGAATATACAAGCCAAGTTCTATAATGTAAGATTCCCACTAGTATATGAAAGTGATAACATGAGAGACTCTCTACTATGAATATCATGGTGCTACTTTGAAGCACAGGTGTGGTAAAAGGATAGTAACATTGTCCCTTCTCTCTTTTTCTCTCATATTTTTTTATTTGGGCCTTTTCTCTTTTTATGGCCTCTTTTCTTCCTTTTTGTTTATTTTTCGTCCGGAGTCTCATCCCGACTTGTGGGGGAATCATAGTCTCCATCATCCTTTCCTCACTGGGACAATGCTCTAATAATGATGATCATCACACTTTTATTTTTCTTACAACTCAACAATTACAACTTGATACTTAGAACAAAATATGACTCTATGTGAATGCCTCCAGCGGTGTACCGGGATATGCAATGATGCATGAGTGACAAGTATGAAAGAATTATGAATGGTGGCTTTGCCACAAATACTATGTCAACTACATGATCATGCTAAGCAATATGACAATGATGGAGTGTGTCATAAAGGGAACGGTGGAAAGTTGCATGGCAATATATCTCGGAATGGCTATGGAAATGCCATAATAGGTAGGTATGGTGGCTGTTTTGAGGAAGGTATATGGTGGGTATATGATACCGGCGAAAGGTGCGCGGTATTAGAGAGGCTAGCAAGGGTGGAGGGTGAGAGTGCGTATAATCCATGGACTCAACATTAGTCATAAAGAACTCATATACTTATTGCAAAAATCCACAAGTTATCAAAGCAAAGTATTACGTGCATGCTCCTAGGGGGATAGATTGGTAGGAAAAGACCATCGCTCGTCCCCGGCCGCCACTCATAAGGAAGACAATCAATAAATAAATCATGCTCCGACTTCATCACATAACGGTTCACCATATGTGCATGCTATGGGAATCACAAACTTCAACACAAGTATTTCTCAAATTCACAACTAATCAACTAGCATGACTTTAATATCACCATCTCCATATCTCAAAACAATTATCAAGTATCAAACTTATCATAGTATTCAACACACTCATAATAGAGTTTTATTATTAATCTTGCATACCAAGCATATTAGGATTTTAAGCAAATTACCATGCTATTAAGACTCTTAAAATAATCTAAGTGAATCATGAGAGATCAATAGTTTCTATAAAACAAATCCACCACCGTGCTCTAAAAGATATATGTGAAGCACTAGAGCAAAATTATATAACTCAAAAGATATAAGCGAAGCACATAGAGTATCCTAACAAATTCCAAATCATGTATGGCTCTCTCAAAAGGTGTGTACATAAAGGATGATTGTGGTAAACTAATAATCAAAGACTCAAATCATACAAGACGCTCCAAGCAAAACACATATCATGTGGTAAATAAAAATATAGTTCCAAGTAAAGTTACCGATAGAAGTAGACGAAAGAGGGGATGCCTTCCGGGGCATCCCTAAGATTTGGCTTTTAGGTGTCCTTAGATTATCTTGGGGGTGCCATGGGCATCCCCAAGCTTAGGCTCTTGCCACTCCTTGTTCCATAATCCATCAAATCTTTACCCAAAACTTAAAGTAGAAAATCTCGTGAGCTCCGTTAGCAAAAGAAAACAAAAGACCACTTAAAGGTACTGTAATGAACTCATTATTTATTTATATTGGTGTTATACCTACTGTATTCCAACTTCTCTATGGTTTATAAACTAATTTACTAGCCATAGATTCATCAAAATAAGCAAACAACACACGCAAAACAGAATCTGTCAAAAACAGAACAGTCTGTAGTAATCTGTAGCTAGCGCAAGATCTGGAACCCCAAAAATTCTAAAATAAATTTCTGGACGTGAGGAATTTATCTATTAACCATCTGGAAAAAGAATTAACTAAATAGCACTTTCCAAATAAAAATCACAGCAGTTCTTGTGAGCGCTAAAGTTTCTGTTTTTTACAGCAAGTTCAACAAGACTTTCCCCAAGTCTTCCCAACGGTTCTACTTGGCACAAACACTAATTAAAAACAAAAAATGCAACCAAAACAGAGTCTAGATAATTTATTTATTACTAAGCAGGAGCAAAAAGCAAGGAATAAAAATAAAATTGGGTTTCCTCCCAACAAGCGCTATCGCTTAACGCCCCTAGCTAGGCATAACAAGCAAGAATAGATCTAGGTATTGCCATCTTTGGTAGGCAATCCATAAGTGGCTCTCATAATAGATTCATAAGGTAATTTAATTTTCTTTCTAGGAAAGTTTTCCATGCCTTTCCTTAATGGAAATTGGAATCTAATATTTCCTTCCTTCATATCAATAATTGCACCAATCGTTCTAAGAAAAGGTCTACCAACAATAATAGGAGATGAAGGATTGCAATCTATGTCAAGAACAATAAAATCTATGGGAACATAATTCCTATTTTCAACAATAAGAACATCATTAATTATTCCCATAGGTTTCTTAATAGTGGAATCCACAAGGTGCAAGTTTAGAGAGCAATCATCAAAATCACGGAAACCTAACAAATCACACAAAGTCTTTGGAATCGTGAAAACACTAGCACCCAAATCACATAAAGCATAGCATTCATGATCTTTAATTTTAATTTTAGTAGTTGGTTCCCACTCATCATAAAGTTTTCTAGGGATAGAAACTTCCAATTCAAGTTTTTCTTCATAAGATTGCATCAAGGCATCAATGATATGTTTAGTAAATGCTTTATTTTGACTATAAGCGTGAGGAGAATTTAGCACGGATTGCAACAAGGAAATACAATCAATCAAAGAGAAATTTTCATAGTTAAATTCCTTGAAATCCATAATAGTGGGTTTAGCAACATCTAGCATTTTAATTTCTTCAATCCCACTTTTATCAATTTTAGCATCAAGATCAAAAGATTCCGAATTCTTGGAATGCCTTCTAGGTAAAGGTGGATCATAATCAGTCCCATCATTATCAAGATTCATATTGAAAAACAAAGATTTAATAGGGGACGCATCAATAACTTTTAGATCTTCATCATTATTTTCATAGGAACTAGAAGAACACACTCTTATAAAGGCATCTTTCTTAGCATGCAACCTAGCGGTTCTTTCTTTGCACTCGTCAATGGAAATTCTCATTGCTTTGAGAGACTCATTGATATCATGCTTAGGTGGAATAGATCTAAGTTTCAAAGAATCAACATCAAGAGAAATTCTATCAACGTTCCTAGCCAAATCATTAATCTTAAGCAATTTTTCTTCAATCATAGCATTAAAATTCTTTTGCGAAGTAATAAATTCTTTAATATTAGATTCAAAATCCGAGGGCATCTTATTATATTTTCCATAAGAATTGTTGTAGGAATTACCACAATTATTAGAGGGATTACTAGGATAAGGCCTAGGGTTGAAATTTCCTCTATACGCATTATTACCAAAATTGTTCCTACCAACAAAATTCACATCCATAGATTCATTATTATTCTCAATCAAAGTAGACAAGGGCATATCATTAGGATCAGAAGAAACACTATTATTAGCAAATAATTTCATAAGTTGATCAATCTTTTCACTCAAAACATTAATTTCTTCTATCGCGTGCACCTTTTTATTAGTAGATCTTTTAGTATGCCATTGAGAATAATTAACCATAATATTATCTAGGAGTTTAGTAGCTTCTCCTAAGGTGGTTTCCATAAAAGTGCCTCCCGTGGCCGAATCCAAAAGATTTCTAGAAGCAAAATTCAATCCGGCATAAAAATTTTGTATAATCATCCACAAATTCAAACCATGAGTAGGGCAATTACGTATCATTAATTTCATTCTCTCCCAAGCTTGTGCAACATGTTCATGATCAAGTTGCTTAAAGTTCATAATATTGTTTCTAAGAGAGATGATTTTAGCGGGAGGAAAATACTTAGAGATAAAAGCATCTTTGCACTTGTTCCATGAATCAATACTATTTTTAGGCAAAGACGAAAACCAAGCTTTAGCACGATATCTAAGTGAAAAAGGAAATAGCTTCAATTTAACAATATCATTATCCACATATTTCTTCTTTTGCATGTCACACAAATCAACGAAGCCATTTAGATGGGTAGCGGCATCTTCACTAGGAAGGCCGGAGAACAGATCTTTCATGACAAGATTCAGCAAAGCAGTATTAATTTCACAAGATTCAGCATCGGTAAGAGGAGCAATTGGAGTGCTAATAAAATCATTGTTTTTTGTATTGGTGAAGTCACACAATTTAGTATTATCTTGAGCCATCGCGACAAACAAGCAAACTAACACACAAGCAAACAAAAAGCAAGCGGGCAAAAAGAGGCAAATAGAGAAAGAGTGGGAGGATAGAGAGAGAGGGCGAATAACACGGCAAGGGTGAATTGGGGGGAGAGGAAAACGAGAGGAAAATGGCAAATAATGTAATGCGGGAGATAAGGGTATGCGATGGGTACTTGGTATGTTGACTTTTGCGTAGACCTCCCCGGCAACGGCGCCAGAAATCCTTCTTGCTACCTCTTTTAGCACTGCGTTGGTTTTCCCTGAAGAGGAAGGGATGATGCAGCAAAGTAGCGTAAGTATTTCCCTCAGTTTTTGAGAACCAAGGTATCAATCCAGTAGGAGGCTACGCGCGAGTCCCTCGTACCTGCACAAAACAAATAAATCCTCGCAACCAACGCAAATAGGGGTTGTCAATCCCTATAGGGCCATTTACGAGAGTGAGATCTGATAGATATGATAAGATAATATTTTTGGTATTCTTATGATAAAGATGCAATGTAAAATAAAGGCAAAGTAAATAACTAAGTAGTAGGAGATTAATATGATAAAGATAGACCCGGGGGCCATAGGTTTCACTAGTGACTTCTCTCGAGAGCATAAGTATTCTACAGTGGGTGAACAAATTACTGTTGAGCAATTGACAGAATTGAGCATAGTTATGAGAATATCTAGGTATGATCATGTATATAGGCATCACGTCCGAGACAAGTAGACCGACTCCTGCCTGCATCTACTACTATTACTCAACTCATCGACCGCTATCCAGCATGCATCTAGAGTATTAAGTTAAAAACAGAGTAACGCCTTAAGCAAGATGACATGATGTAGAGGGATAGACTCGTGCAATATGAAGAAAACCCCATCTTGTTATCCTCGATGGCAACAATACAATACGTTCCTTGCTGCCCTTACTGTCACCAGGAAAGGACACCGCAAGATTGAACCCAAAGCTAACACTTCTCTCATTGCAAGAAAGATCAATCTAGTAGACCAAACCAAACTGATAATTCGAAGAGACTTGCAAAGATAACCAATCATACAGAAAAGAATTCAGAGAAGATTCAAATATTATTCATAGATAGACTTGATCATAAGCCCACAATTCATCGATCTCAACAAACACACCGCAAAAAGAAGATTACATCGAATAGATCTCCACAAGAGAGGGAGAGAACATTGTATTGAGATCCAAAAAGAGAGAAGAAGCCATCTAGCTACTAACTATGGACCCATAGGTCTGAAGTAAACTACCCACACTTCATCGGAGAGGCTATGGTGTTGATGTAGAAGCCCTCCGTGATTGATGCCCCCTCCGGCGGAGCTCCAGAACAGGTCCCAAGATGGGATCTCGTGGATACAAAAAGTTACGGCAGTGGAATTAGGGTTTTGGCTCCGTATCTGATCGTTTGGGGGTACGTGGGTATATACA